>NC_079514.1:31307755-31369584 GCF_000801105.2 Raphanus sativus | reverse complement strand
GCACAAAAGAGTTATCCCATAGAATCTCACGTTGTGTAACATGTACACAAGGGAAACTCAATAGGCTATAATGTTCCAAGCATCTAAAAGATTTATAGCATGTTCATGAGGGGGAGAAATGACACTCCCGTGGTCCATGAACAACACTAAAAATTCGAGTGACATGGTCTATGACCATGATAGAACTTGGCCGAATTCTTTGTGATACAAAGATCACTAGCTAATGCTTGGGAACACATGGATTTACATGTAATAAAAATATGCATCAGGCCATATAAAGTGAGCATAGATATTCCCATCTAAGAATGATAAAGGGTCATGATCCAGACATAGACCATCCTAAGAGATTATGTATATACCACCACAATAATATGTGCCGTCTAGGATGGAACCTCATAAGAAGATGAGATAAGATTGGGAATATATGTTGGATATGAGAATACTTTCTCCCACGATTTTATAAGAAACCTTGAGCCAAATATGGGTGATCAGATTAAGGCCAGGTTTACGGATTGCATGATTAAATCCGACTATCCAACATCAGGGGGAGAAAGAAATAAGCTGGTACAAGTATAAAGAAATGGAATGGTATCAACCATCCTTGTCTTGGCAAGATCCTCGGACCAGAGAATATGATTTAAGACGTCCAAAGAAAGATCATACAAAGCTAGCTAAAAGAATGCCAGACAGATTAGACCCGAAAAGAAAAGAAAAAGAATGACTAAGTCATACCAGCTTAAGCACCACGAAATTAATGTCCTAGAAGAGACATAATCAAGTTGCTATAGAGTCTAAAGATAGACCAATATGTTCCATAAGATAAGGAACCTCGGAAATGAAAAGAAAGGTGCATAGAAATGACATATCTGAGGTCATAAGGGAAACCAGACCAGACATTGAGATAAGGCTGCGCAGCTAACATCTAAGGTACCAGACCATGTAGTTTGGGACGCCAAACTGCAAGGTAATAAAGGTTCTTAGTAAGAATGAAATCTCTAATCGATTAGTTCATGTCTGGAACACAATGAAACACTATAAAAGAAGTGTCGACACATACATACACAAAAGATAAAGATGCATAAGAAAATAGCACTTGAGTTTAAAAGATATAAGCGAGGATCAAAACCCACGAGAATACAAGAATGCATTCATAGACTAAAAGAAACTGTGGGGGTTTAAGAAAGATTCAAAGAATCTATAAAAGAGATGGGTGTATTGGCCATATATAGAAACACCATCTGATAAGATAAAACCAGTGAAAAATAGGTCTTGTGTGGGAAAGGAAAAGAAATCGTGAGACATGGACTAAGGTGTTCATATTCCTATTTAAAGTATTCAAGGAATGGCTTGATTACACAAGGATACTCACAGAGACCAAAGGAACAGATTATAAGGAGATATACTCCTACGTGGTGGATGCTACTACAAATTCGAAAAGGTCTGGATATAAGTAGAAAGAAATGTAGTAAGTAGCATATTGATCACTGGATAAAGAAATGATAAAAGTATCAAAAAGATGAGAAGAAATTCTCATAGAATAGTTTTGTTCCTAAGCTATTCATGGACTGAAACAAGGCAGCTGCGAATGATAGACTAAGAAAATAATTAGTACAACCAGTCCATATATCCCTATAGAGGATATTATAATTCCTTGTGTTATGTTTATAACAAACCAACCTAAAGAGAGGTTCAATGATTTCAATGATACAAGTTATCAATTGATTAAACAGGCTATGTCTTACATATGGTAAAACTGCAGAAAAATCATAGCCGTGTGAGTGTGTGAATGATTAAGTCAGCACGCCTAAAGTGAGAACCATAATCTAAGATAGTGACCAGAAGAATACCTGGTCGTGGCTTAATAAATATAGTATTCCTAAAGGCAAGAAAAGATCGATAGCTATGTATAAAAGACATGAGTGCATTTGACTGCGAATTCATAGTTTGATGAGTTCCATTGCAGCAAATAATTATTTATGGTTTTACCTTAGACACTCATGGTAATGGACGTGTATAGACAAGGTCTATAACATAACATTGATCGACAAAAGGAAATAAAGAAAGACTGACTACAATGGATAAAACAATTGGCACATACGAAGAGAAATAAGTCCAAATGGGCAAAAGATATAAAGAGAAGTGGTTCGTATGTGTTTGGGTCAGAAGACTCAATATATATTGAATGTCCACGTTTTGATAAAGCCATATAACCAAAGTATATCCGTTGGACATGAAAAGGACCTGCAAATAAAGTTTTATTGCAGACTATAAAGTCCATCCGAGCATCGTTCGAAGCGCCATCAGTCCGACCAAGACATGGAGTGATCAGCAGCAAAGATGTACATCCTGACCACATCTTTATGGAGTTCCAAAGACATCAAGACGTCCAACATTCACTAGTTCATTCAAGGAGAACCCAGTTGATCATCTTCACCAAGTCACATGCAGCTTCAACGTTCAGGAAGACTCGGATACCAGATGGAATGCGTCTACTACAGTGATGCATTCATCAGGGGGAGTTCATATGTTGTACTCTTTTTCCTGTCCATGGTTTCCCATTTTGCCACATTGGTTTTAGGGTTTTCCATGAGAGGTTTTAATGAGGCAACATTAAGCATGCAACGAACCAGTACCGGATGTGTCGATCAAGGGAGAGTGTTATGTACCAGATTGTGATCGACATAACCGGACCGACCAGGACCGTACCGACCGCAGGAGATAATACTTATCGACTGTTGTACTTATCCACTTAGGATAAACACGACCTGATGTATATATATATGTAAGACCCCTGGTCGAGATTAATAATAGAAACACGTTTCCTCACTTAGTTTTACAACAAAAAGTATGTTCTACTTCTCCTTTGTTCTTTTGTAGTAGCAGCAAATCTCTCATCAACATCATCAATAGCATCGTATCTTTGTAGTATTAGTAACGACTAATTTGAGTAAATTATATAATCGTTATATTTTTTCATTGTAATTACAGAATCAGAGCATCTTGATTGATATAGTATGTTCCAAATTATATAATCCAAGATTTACCATATTAAAAGAGAATGAGTCGAATCGTCCAAGATCATGTAGAACCCCAGATGTGATTAAAATATATATGACAATTAATGATTTTAAATAATAAATATTTGCTAACAATCTATATATTTTCTAGGGGAATTTTCAAAAACACCACTTTCAAAGTACCATTATTCATCTTTACCACCATTAAAGACACATTTTCAAAAATACATTATTTATTAAAATGGTAAATACTCTTATATCTTTGTTTTTATATGATTTTCAAAATTCTAATCTCAAATTCTAAATTCTAAACCTCCAATTATAAACCCTAAACCCAAAATCTTCAACTCTAAACCCTAAACCCTAAACTGTATACCCTAAATTCAATATTCTAAACCCTAAACCCTAAAGTCTAAACTATAAACCCTAAATCTTCTATCATTTTGTTTAATTATTTATTATTAAAATAAATTATACAATTACATTAATCATATAATAAAAATTAAGATTTTTTATATGTTGTATTTTGATTTCTTTAAACGAGTATAAATTACTACAACTGTTTAAAGTCTCGCATAAATTTTTGTGATCAAGGTTTAAATTTTTATGTAATAAGATACAATGATTATAAAATCATATGAATAAATAATTTTATTTAATAGGTGTTACATCATATGAAAATACATACTTATATTTTGATATTTGCATTAGAGGTATATTGAAAAGTTAATATTTTAATTTTGAAATCTTCATTGTTTTTTTTAATGATTATAAATTATTGAAATAGCTAAACATTCCACATTTAAAAACAATTCTTTGGTGTAAATTATTCACATTTTTAAATGATTATAAATTATTGAAATATCTAAACATTCTTTGCATATTACGAAACAAGAGTAATCGTTTTATATGTGCACCCCAATTTATTACATAATAGTAACTGATTTCTTAGTTATTTAATATAATTATTATTTTATTATTTCGTAATATGCAAAGAACATAAAATAAATAATAAATATAAAATATTTATTCTGCACAAGACGCATATTTTAACCTATCTCTTTAATAATTTTAGATCTTAAACATTTCTAAATCTCAGGTCAAAAAGAATAAAATGAGAATAAACTTCAAAATCAATATTTATATTGACCAATAACCAATATGAAAACGACATAAAAGAGAAAAATATTGAAGATAGATAGGATTGACACGTGAACGTAAACTTCCTATAGCCATAATTAACTTTCAAATTGCTAAATCAAGATATAAAACAGATCTGGCATAGTTTCATTATAACCAAATAGTAGGTTTGAGATTTTTTCCGCGTAAACGTTATGTTCTTATGCGATAAGTGATTTTTTAACCTAAAATATTTTTAAAATGAGATCAGCTCAGCAATAAACAAATTATATAATTACCATAAAAGGTTTAAAAAAAACTGTTTAAGGACCAAAAATATTAATTCGATCAAGAATATACATTTTTTTTTCATACAATATTTTTTAAATATTTTTTATATATATTCACCCTGCGCAAGGCGCATGTCTTATCCTAGTTAACTGTGAAATTGAAACCAATAAATATGTGAAATATATGATGAACGCAATGCAATGATCTTAAAACCAGTACAACGTAGTTAATGATGACCTATAACACTGTATCTCAGATCATAATTGAGCTTCATATTGACAGCTTGTTCTGCTGATGTAATTAACCAGTCTGTGTTAGTGTCACTAATACAAATATGTACTCCATACACTCCGTTTTTCAAATCAAAAATGAGTTTTATATTGACAACATATTGGGATTGATTAGTAAGTATGAGTGCACTGGACAGTTTTCATTTTTCTCACAGCTAACTCACAGCCACAAAATCTATTACTCGAGCCCGTTATACTGACTAGGACATGTATTTGATTAGTCTGTGTCAGTGTCATTTACACTAAAAATAAAAGTAACAAATATAGATGTAGAAGATGAAAACAAAGACAAGATAGGGCTAATTCGAAAAACTTCACTTAGTGTTGGGTCAGATATCACATAGAAGAAAATCACAAGAGAAGGGGTATTTTAAAGTTTACAGAACTGGAACCCTTGTTTGTTGTAGTAGTCTCAGACAACTCCTTCATACTTGTCCATGCTTTTCTCTTCCTCTTATTCGATCCTCCACCAACACCACCAACTGTTGCTTTTTTCTCAGGAACACTTTCCGGCTCAACTGGTTTCTTACTTTTGGATTTCCTTATTCTCTTCTCTCTCTCCAGTGTAAGCATTGGCCTTGGTGTATTCACCACAACACTAACATTCTCAACTCTTCTTTCAGGTGAACAAGGAAGTTGGATTTCTTGAGGCGCTACCACCACCGTCACCTCTTTATCAATCTTGGGACGTGGACGAGTTGTTTTCGGCTTGGGCGGGTACATGTCTTTCATCTGACCTTTTGTAGTACCTCTCTTGAGATTACGGTGAGAACACAAGTTGCAGTAGTAAACTACATTGTTCTGAGGCAGAAACATGTTAGGCTTCTTCTTGTACCTTCTCCTCATGTGTTTCTTCTTATTAGCCGAAACCTTGTCGATTCTAACATTACAATTGAAGCCAGGCTGAAGAACAGTCTCACACCTACACGAGAGAAACAAAAACATATTCCCTAATGAGAACAAAAAAAAAAGCAATGGTACCTAAATAGAAAATCAGACAAACAAGAAGTAAGACAAAAGCTACTATTCAAATGTCTTTGAAAGACAAATCGTTTTGGATTAATGTTCATAGTTAATACCTTTGACAAGAGAAGAGGTCAGGATCGTGAGGAATGTCGGAAGCTTGTCCATCGGCTGCGAGACGCCGACCGAAGAAAGTAGCTAAGGACGGGATGGGAGAATCTCCGCCGGTAGACCAGAGAGCGAGATTCTTCAAGTGCTCGTGTCTGAGCACAGACTTGAGATTAGGTCCTCCTTGAGCTTTTGTAAGCTTGTTAGCTCCTCCCCGTTTCCCCATCTCTCCGCGTTCTTGCTCAGTTCTTGTTGGATTTTGCAGGAAGGAGAAATTGAGAAAAATTAGGGTTTGTTACAATATTCATTAAAGCCCGCAAAGTTGTTGGGCCCTAAACCTTCTCACTTTGTAAGCAATTATCATCGTAATAAGGAGTATCTCTATCTATTAAAATTCATTAATTAATTTTAAAAAAGAAAGCTTATGAGTTACAGAGTTGCCTAATAAAATCCAATTTGTTTAAATCAAACGCGAAACCTTCTCATCCACAATTCCTACCACTTACAAGATCACAGAGCCTAATCTAGAGATCATAATAGCTTTTAAATCAAGACCTCCACAATACTTTCTAGTTCAATTCGAATCTGTTTTTAAAAATTCAAAGTTCGTACCTTTTCGTTATTACTAAAGAGACGAAACAGATGAGAGAATATTATGGCGGCTTGAACTCCAGCTTCAAATCCAGAAGCGAAAATACCTAGAGCTGCCACAGATTGCACCAGGATACTCAGAGAGAGAGAGAGATCAAGAGAGAGATCAAGAGAGAACATAAGCTATGGCACGAACAGCTCTGAGTTTGATTATCTGGGTTTTGGTATGGTTTCTGATTATCTGGGTTTTGGCCTCGAAAAAAGAGATTTGATTACTGGAGAATCAACTCACCTTTCGAAACACAAATACAGAACGAAAGTGGTAATGACGGTCCTGTTCTTTTCCCGGTCGCAGCGACCCGCGACCAGCGACCTGAGAGTGCGACTCAGGTTATGTTCGTTTCTTAGTCACACAATTAGTAGCTGCGACATTGTTCTTGACTTGTTGTTGTCCACTTCCAAACCTAAAAAAGAAAATTGAAAAGCATCATAATGATAATACGATAGTTGTAAAATTGATCACTTTATTTATTATGTACAGCAGCCATAAACAATACACATATCAAATTCACATAACGCTTTGTACAAAGATCAAATTGAAATATAAATTTTCAGAGGAATATAAATTGAGATTTTCCATAACAATCGTCATCTTTATAAGCATAAAAGTAAAACTCAGAGACAAATCATAATCATTATTCTGAAAATATGAGAGGATAGAGAAAGGAGGGTGGAGAGCAAACCTTCGGAAAGCGATGGATCCGACGGAAATGGTTCGATTAGAGAATGAGCTGCTACTTAAAACGGTGAATTGAAGTTTTAAGAAAAGAGGTAGGCATTAGATATGCAGATTTTTTTTGCCGACGGTAAATCAGAAGAGGAGAAAAGGTTAATTTAGGGTTGGGTTATTTTGTGATTATCACAAACAGAAAGTGCATTTCTGTAGTTTACCACGTCTGGTCGCAGGGTATGTCCCCTAGTCGCTAAAAATTACAGCGTCTCAAATTTTCAAACGCAGATCGCTGCGGTATGTCACTGCGTTTGGTCGCAGATAAGTGCGACAAGGAAACGAACGGCAGCGACATCAATGGTAATTAAACTAAAGAGAAATGCTTTGGGCTTAATCTTCTTCTTTAATTTCCAGGCCCATATCGGAGCCCAATATGAAATCATATCACTAACCCATATAAAAAAATTTCCTGGTTAAATTCTTTGCCGTCGTAGAAAAACCATAAAGAGGGAAAACATATATGAAGAAAGTCAAAAACTCAAACAAAATGTGTGAGATTTTATTTAGTGTTATTTTTTCATGTAAAAAGTACATCAATTTCCATTAAAACTAGATTTTAATAAAATCTCATGGATATTGAATAACATGTGATTTAAATTGTTTCTTATAAATACTTGATCCAATAACATCCAATTTCAATTAAAATTTGAATTACATTCATTTCCACTGAATTCATTAATTAAATAACACCTCTTAAAGAAATTCTCTATGATAATAAAAATAATTTATTAAAGAATAAAACGATTGATAAGTAAACATAAATATTGTCTATAAGGCTAAAATGACAACAAGGGTTTTATTACAGAAATGAAATGATCATCTTCTCTATTAAAAGATGTACAGATTTTATCTACCATTTAAAAGTTACATTGGACCATTTTCTAGAAATCACAACTGATATTTATCTATTTGCATAATAATATCATAACAATAATTGTTATTGTAATTTATTATTTTTTCCCTAAAATAATACTATATATGCATAAATTTATTAAATAATAGTGCAGGACTACTTAAGGAGAATAATATATTTAATTATAAAATCATGCAATATACTAAAATGGTAAATGCTAAAGTATATTTTTAAATAAAATATGAAAACATAAATTATTCTAAACAACATCATTCTATAGTATAACTAAATAAAATTTAAAATGTATTGTATACAAACTGTCGAAATTAGAAAAACATATTTTGTATGTAATTATCTATTTAATTATTTCAAATTATGAACTTATTATACCGAATTCAAAAATGTATAGTATGTATAATAACAAAGTTTAATGCATACAACAAATCACTATATCACTATATATTAATTATGATGAATAAAAAACCTCAAACAATAAGATTATAGAGTCGTGCAATATATAACATTAAAATGTGAATCATATCTTTAAAATGTTAGTTATATATTTATAAATAAATTACAATAACAATTATTGTTATGATATTATTATGCAAATAGATAAATATCAGTTGTGATTACTAGGAAATGGTCCAATGTAACTTTTAAATGGTAGATAAAATCTGTACTTCTCTTTTAATAGAGAAGATTGTTATTGTAATTTATTATTTTCTTTCCCTAACAACTAATTAAAAGTATTAAAATTTTAATTTTGTTTCTCCTTTAAATGGACCAATTGTTAACAAATTTTTATATCTTTCTTATAAGATATACTATATTATGCTATATACATATATATAATTCTCCATTAGTGGTAATTTCATTAATAATGTTTTCTATATTTCTATGTTTTGTAAAAAAAATCGATAAAATAACATTTATAAAAGAATGTCAATAAGATAAACCAATATAATGTGATTAAAATGAAAATCCAAAAACTAATATAAATTTGTATTTTAGATATATTTTTATTGTGGTCATTTAGATAATCATACAAGTTAATAAATTGTATTAATAAATTTAATAGAATAGATGATCCGTTTAAAAAAGGATGTCGCTATCTATTATATATCAAACAAGGATACAAAATGAACACACTCTAACATATAGAAACACGTACAAAATAGTTTTACGACATATCCAAAACAGAAGAAATTATAAATGGTATATTGTTGAAAAAATATCACCCGCCCAGTCGGGCGGGTTAGAATCTAGTTAAACTTAAAATCATAACTAGAGGTTGATCTGCACATCTGTGCGGGTTTTGATTTTTCTAAAATTGATATTTTTTTTTCATAATTTTATCATATATTTTTAGATATGTCATTATATAACTAAATGTATATTGGTTATTTGAACATTTTAGGTTCATACACATCATAATCGAATTCGAACCAAAACTGATAATATGTTTACTTTTTGTTATTATTAATTTTTAGGTTATTTTTAGTTTAGATACAAAATATCTGAACCAAATCGGTTAATTTGGTTATTTTTGGTAAGAATATATAAAATTTTAGATAGATTAGTTATTTGGATATTTTTAAGTTTCAATACATCATAATTGAACCCACTCGAACCAGGAGGATCCGACTCAAAAGTCACCAAAAAAATTTATAATACTCGAACGGAGTCTAATTTCAAAATTAAAAAATTCTAATACCTGAAAAACGATTCATATTTGAACAGGTATCCGAAAGGCCATATTGCTAACAATATATTATTATATTTACTTGAATAATTAAAAAGAGTAAAACTACTATTTTAGTGGTATTGAGGCGTTTTAATTCAAACGTCATGTGTTTTTTACATATTTACAAATAAATATTGATTTTATATAAATGTTAGTATATATTTTATAATTTAAATTTATTAAATAATTGTTTATTATGAAATTTCTAAACATAATAATTTTATAGTTAATATTTAGTAATTTTATTTTAGTTTTGAATTGTCAACCATTTCATTAAGATTTTTAGAATATGACCTGCCCGTCCGCACAAATATATTTTATATAGTTTTTCGTGGACCAAAATTTTAATGTATGATAAAAATGTTATATATGCTGTTTAAAATTTGCTGTTATATACTTTATATTCTTCAACATTTATGTATTCAATTTCCATTGGGATATTATTTATATGAAATATCTATAAAATAATATATTTAGATACTAATTTATATTTTAATTATTTATTATGTAAACAACTCTTTTATGTGGATTTTAATTTTTAGATATTACTAATAAATAATTTAAAATATAACTACAAAGCTTTCAAACAATATTTTATTCTAAATTTATTTAATAGATACTTAAATTTGTTACTAATAAATAATGAAAAGTATAAGCAAGTAGTTTTAAAAATTATTGTGTTTTTTCTCTATTCAACTGAATAATAATTATTATTACTGCATATATCTAATATATTTACATACTAGTTTATATTTTAATTATATGATATAAATAACTCTTTTATGTGGTTTTTACTTTTTATATATTACTAATAAATAATGAAAAATATAACTACATGGCTTTCAAAACATATTGTATTCTAAATTTATTAAATAGATAGATAAATTTATTATTAATAAATAATGAAAAATATAAGTACATAGTTTTAAAATGTGATATTTCAGAGAAACGATCAACAACCACAAAGATGGAATCATGTCAATGTTGTGTTCGTAGTAAGCCAAAGACAGTCAATGCTGACGTATGTCCATGGCTGTGTTGGAACATGAAGAGGCAAGTACAAGCCTGCATTAGTTGATTTACGTTTCGCCTGCTAGCAAATCCTGTAACATTCGACAAATATTTGCACGTCACGTCTCAATGTTGGCCAAAAATAGGATGTTGTGACAAGATGGAGTGATTGATCTTGACCTACGTGGCCTTCATTATGAAGTTAAGTGATTATCTGCAACCGGAGACTGCAATCAGGAATACATAAATGTACTCCACAAAAAAGAAATTAGTCATGCACATAGTAGTTGCTGATGATACCGTCTTTTGCCTCAAGAAAGATATGTGAGAAGAATGGGTTGGACTCATAAAGGTCTGCGAATGAAGCAAAACCGATGACAAAAACTGGTATTGCAGACTGCGATTTACTTTATCTGGTGGGAGAGTAATGATAGAAGACGCAATGGATCTATAAAAACGGTAGACCAGCTAGCTCGGTTGATAGAGAGGACTATAAAGAACATAATCTCGTCGAAAAAGTACTATTTGAAGCCAAAGCTGTATGGTTTAATGCAGATATGGTTTTCTGCTCATATTGAGTTCTTTTGCTGTAGCATTGCAGTAGCTAAACCTATTCTTTGTTCATATAATTCTTTTTCTCGATGATCAATAAATTTAAAATTTCATCAAAAAAAAACCGATGACAAAAGTATGCATTGTGGTCAGCAATCCATGACGCCTACTAAGTGCATTGTAAGCGTAATGAATCAATATTTAAGATATTGCATACTAAAAAGATAAATAGATTTGAGAATCAACGATTCATATACGTATATAAGGAATGCTAAGTTAGTAAGCATAGATCATTACTCATTATATTAATAAATATAATATAATTAGTTAGTTACTTAAGTTTAATATAATATAAATTGGATTTATTAGTCTAAAAATAATAGATTAGTTATTTAGTTCCTTAATTTTAGACTTGATATATATTTTATAAGTAAGTTAGTTATATGTTACCCGGAAGCTTCGCTGGACGTCCGCTTCCCGCTTCAGAATCAGAATCGAAATCAGAACCTTGTGGAAGCTTATAGAATCTCGTTTTCAAAACGTTTCCAAAATATTCTCCTTAGAAAACACGTTGGAAGCTTACGATATGTTTTGTAATCATGCATTTGTTTTTTGAAAAAACATAATGTCATATATTAATAAAAATATAAAATAATAATTTTTAATTCATGTAAAATCTAGATTTTAATATTAATGAATAGAGAGAATATAAATATACAAATATTAAAGCTAATACTATAAATTATCTTTATACATTGAGATTTTTATTAAAGATATAGGATATATTCAAATATATTGTGTCAGTTGCTTATGAAGTATTAAAATAATTAATACAATAGTTTTTTTTAAACTTAATTTATGTGTATTTTCACAGTTTTAATATCAGATAATTTTAAAATTATTATAAATGAATAAATGATTTATTTTAAATTTAAATCAGATAATTTTTAGTCCTAATTTTATTTCAAATATTGTATTCTAATATATATATATATATACACACTTCCAATACGTACATGTTTCCTATCTTTTTAAGAAAATTCGCTTATGCGTTTCTACACACTTCCTCTTCCATTTACCCGATTCTATCTTCATGTAACATAGTTTATAAGTAAAAACTAGATTTTCACCCGCGCTTTCAAAGCGCGGGTTTATTTTCCTTTATTTTTTTTTTAAATTGAAAAATATTTAGTAAATGTCATATTTTCATATATTTGTTTTTTTATAAAAGACTTAAGTTTTTTATCTTTCTTTATCGTATTTCATTTTAAATGAGTATAGGCTTGAACACAATATCTGGATCCGAAGAACCAACCTGAAACCGATCCGAAAATCAGGGTTCCAAACCCGATCAGACCCGGGGTAAATATCCGAATGAGTTCTAAATTGTTATATCCGAAGAACCGGTCCCGAACCCGACCCGATCTGAAAACCGAATGAGTACCCGAAGATATCCGAAATGTGAATATATATCTAAAAATATATGTTATAATTATATTTATAATTATTTTAATATTTTAAATTAATATTATAAGTTAGCTATAGAAGTTATTTTCGATACTTTGAGTATTTTTGGATAAAATATGATAGTTTGGATAAAAGTTCACCCAAAAAAATTGTATAGAATTGATATTTTTGGTTACTTTTGAGTAATTTAGATACAAAAATTTGAACTGAATCGGATACTTTGGTTACTTTGAGTACAAATAACCGAACCCGTTTAGATACTTTAGTTAATTGGTTATTTTCAGGTTCTTATGCATGAGAACCGAACCCACCCGGACCCGGAAAGACCCGACTCAAACCCGATCCGAAATTTTATAATACCCGAATGGGGTTTAATTTCAAAACCCAAAAAACCCGATACCCGAAAGAACCGATCCGTACCCGAAGTGATTAATTTTTGTTTATTACACAAAATATTAAGAATGATTGAAAAAAAATTATTTGAATTTGGAGAAAAAAATAAGAATTGAATCTGATTTTTTAATCAGCCCAAATGGCCTAAGAGAGATATGATGTGGGATGTGGGCTGGATCAGAAAAAATGACCCAATATAAATGTGTTATTAATATTACTTGATTGCCCTTAATGAAATATGCAATGTTAATAAAGAAAAGAGTATTTTTAGTAAAAAGGACAATAGGATCCTGCTTTAATAGTATAGATAATTGAAAATTAGTTAAATTAAATATAATGGTTAAACTTACACTATTGTAAGTAGATAAAAATGTTTTTGTTTCAATAATATTGATTTTTTAATAATACATCATACCGTCACAAAGAGTTATACTTTTAGCATAGAAAATTTAGCATAGAGTTAAACGCGTACTTGTATTATACTTCTCTTTACTAAATTGTCTCAAATTAATTAATGAATAGAATTAATGAATTCTCTCTACAAATTAACAAGAAAAGAAGGAGAGAGAGAGAGAGAGAGAGAGAGAGAGAGAGAGAGAGTAGAGAGAAGGTGTTCAAGTCTTTTCAGCCTTCAGTTCAGAGAATGCTTTAACTCAAAAGCGCTCTTCAATTTTCAAAATATATTTTTAATACATACCCTCTCTCTCTCTCCACTTTTGTCTCTTCTGTCATCTTCTTCCTTTTTCTGCCCTTCCCTTCGATGTACATCTCAGAAACCCTAGATTCAAAAATCTAGGGTGTGTTCTGTGTTGTCTCTTCCTTTTCTCCTACTCTTTAATAGTGTAGGAACAGCTTCCTCACCTGCTGCCTAATCTCTTAGCCCTGTTCTTGTTTCAACTACACAACATTCCGCGAATTCAAATCTGCACTTATCCCAGAGCTCAGAGCTCTCAAGATTTGGTTTCTTCTTCTTCTTCTAGAATTCAAAACTAGATCTTTGATATTATCCCTAAGGTTTTCTTGAATTTTACAATGGGCTTAACAAAAAACCCAGCTTGATTCTAGGGTTTTAAAAATCTATCGGAACTTTGGTAGCAATTAGGGTTTTTTTTTTCTTTTTGTAAATGCATGGAAGGAGGTCGAGAAGCTATGCCACCATTCCCTCCTCCTTTCTACTTCCCAAGAGGACCTTTCTCTTCTCAATCCGCGAGTGCCATCCACGCGCCGCCGGGTTTCAGACCAATGTCTAACCCTAATCTCCAGCAGCAGCATCCGTTTCCCTTGGGCGGCGGCGAGCAGAGACACCATCAAGATTTCAGCCATGGGATTCATATGGGTATGGCTTCTTCTTCTTCTCCGTCTCCCACTATGCAACAACAACAACCTCCACCTCATCACAACTCTGCGGAGGAGCAGTTGGTTAAGAAGAAGCGAGGACGGCCGAGGAAGTATGTTCCTGATAATAATGAAGGGTGTGATCTTGAGCTCTCTCCGATGCAATCTTTGCAGAAGCCTCACGTCTCTTCTCCACTCTCTGACCCTAACGCTCCTAAACGAGCTAGAGGTCGGCCTCCAGGAACCGGGAGAAAGCAGCGTCTCGCTAATCTCGGTGAGCTTTCTTATTTCTTGAATCCGAGTTATAGCAAAGTTTCTTAGTGGATTGAGATTGTGACATTATGATTTTATCTGAAATTAAGACACTGGAGCTTTAGTGTTTTAGGTTGCTTGTAACCTGTGATTAGCTGAAATTAGGACACCAGAGGCTTAGATATGATTCTGTGTTTGATTTAAGAAGTTGCTAAACTGTTTTTTATTAGGTGAGTGGATGAACACTTCAGCTGGATTTGCATTTGCGACTCACGTGATCAGTGTTGAAGCCGGAGAGGTACATTTTTAACTCTCCGTTGATTCTCTATCAGATTATTCTGAGTTCTGAGTTCGCTTTTAATATATGATCTTCTTCCTCTTCTTGTTTTGTAGGACATTGTCTCAAAAGTTCTTTCGTTTTCACAACAGAGGCCAAGAGCTCTTTGTATTATGTCGGGAACCGGAATGGCTTCTGCATTTACGCTACGTCAAACTGGATCATCAGCGCCTACTCTGTCTTTTCAGGTTCTCAAAAATTCCTCTCTGGTCTCACAAACAAACTCCTTTTTTTCATCTTCTTTGTTTTTTTTTTCTTTCTGGGGGTTGCTGTGTAGGGGCATTTTGATATACTGAGTGTACAAGGATGTTACTTGGTGAATGAAGAAGGTGGGTCTAAATCAAGAACTGGAGGTATTAGTGTCTCTCTCTCCCGCCACGATGGTTTTCTGATTGGTGGAACGGCTGGAACTCTTATCGCAGCCAGTCTCGTTCAGGTATATATCAATCTTTAGTATCAATCTACGTTGTAGAGATTCTTCTTGGTTGAATGGTTCTCTCAGTTCCTGATGGCGTTTTGTGGGTGGTGGCGTGTAGTTTTGTATACGGAAGTGCAAAGGCTAAAGTAATCAAGCAAGAGAACGGGTCAAAGGAAGACGACACCACCAAAAAGGACAAGAGCCTGGAGACGCCGGCCAGTGAACAGCCGTCGCCGCCGCGAGCAACAGAATCAGCAGCAGAGGCGGCTCAGACGCCACTGGACTACTCTTCTCCAGGATGGGCAGGATCTGGTGGTGGCAGCAGAACAACTGACTCGAGAAACAATAACCACCTCACTGATATCGACTTGACACGAGGATGATTCAGTCAGTCTTATTCTTACTACTCTACTTATTAGAACATTGCAGCATCTTACAGATATCGTTGGTGCTGTACATAAACTACTGTTGTTGTTGTTGTTGTTGTTGTAGATTTCCTTTTCCTTCTTTTGGATTTTCATGGGAGTTACGATGTTACCAGAGAGATTCCAGGATCTTAAATTTTTTTTTCTCTTTTATCTTTAACATTTGATGTGTTGTAACATAACTCATTTTCTATTTCTAGGGAATTTATTCATATAAAAAATTGTTGGCTACATCAAGCTTCTTAATAAACTTGGTATTCTTTTGTTTAACTGACTGGTTGTGATTCATAATTTGATTTTTTCAAAGTTACTGGCTAGTGTTATTGTAGTTTGTAAGTTGAAGGAAACACATGAAAAAATAAAAATAACTTTGTATATTGATTTTGTTAAATAAATTGTTTTGAACTGAATGAAAATGTATTCAGTTTTGTAACGTATACTATTTGATTATATTATTAAGTTTTACATGGAAAAACAGTTTCGTGTATCAATATGTAGAGGTAGATATGCTCGTTTGTCATTTTCAAAAAAGTGAAACGGAATTTGATGTAGGTTTTGATTATCTTGGCGAAGCGGCAGCAATTGTCCCCTGAATTCAAAGGTTCGTACAACTAATCTGACAAAAGGTTCAGTGTTCGTTTTATTTTGTTGACATTTGAGTAATATATCTACAAAAACTGTTGTTGCAGATTACTTGAGTTATGGTAGATTTAATTTTCAGTAGATATGGTTCTGTGTATCAATCTGTTTCTTTTTCTTGACAATAATAGCTAATGTTGAGGTGAAGTCGATTTTTTTTATATCCTCGTCACTGACTTTTCCATAAGAACATGAATCTCATAAAATACTTATATATGTTGTCTTGATTTGGTCTTAATGGTGCTTTGTTTCTCAGAGATTAACCCATTGGGGAAGGTTCCAACTATTGTTGACGGCAGACTTAAGCTCTTCGAGAAGTTACACACATAAAACTTCCTTCTCTTTTGCATTTCTTGCTTCTTTTTCTCTAATGAATCTTAACCTGAAGTAATTCATCTCGCAGTCACGCCATTTTTATTTTATCTTGCCTCTGCACTTCCACGTGTAGCTGATCATTGGTAAGTGTCTTTGTTTTTTTTTTGTCACATGTTCTTGAATACCAAAGAGCCTTCACTTCACTCACTATGTTCATTCACTTAAGTATCCGAATGATCTTTCCAAGAGAGCCAAGATTCACTCTGTCTTGGATTGGCATCACACCAATTTACGCCCTGGTGCAGGTATATTATACACTTTAGTACTCCATTATTTGATATGGAGTCATCTTAGAATGACGACCAGCTCACATGTTGTTTCAGCTGGATATGTTATGAATAGTGTTCTAGCTCCATTTTTTGGTCGTTCTCTGGGTTCGAAAGCAGCTGCTAAAGCTGAGAGGATACTGACAAAGTCTCTGTCCACTCTAGAGACTTTTTGGCTTAAGGGCAGTGCTAAATTCTTGCTCGGAAGCAACAAACCATTCATAGCTGATCTCAGCCTTGTATGCGAACTTATGCAACTTCAGGTACACAAACATACATTTCCAAAGTAAGAAAAAAGATTCTTACTTTGCTATGTTTTGGCATTTAATTGTATGTGATATTTTGTAGGTTTTGGATGAGAAAGATCGTCTTAGATTGTTTAGTCCTTACAAGAAAGTTGAGGAATGGATTGAGAATACGAGAAAGGCAACACAGCCTCACTTTGATGTGGATGGTTCATAAAATCCTTTACGGAGCTAAAGACAAAGTTGAGAAGCAGCGTAAGATGGGAACAAGCGTATCTAAACCGGGTTTTCAGTCCAAGATGTAAGAACATAACTTGTACCGAGGATGGTTTGTGAAAAAAACCCGGTTCAAGGGATCACCTAAATAACTCGGTTCAACATTTATATTGTGGTCGAAACCAAAGAATCAATATATATATATATATATACAATACTAAAAGCTAAATATCCTCAAGGGTTAGGCTGTCCACGTCACCCAATTAAATCGTCCAATAGGAATAGAGCATTTAACCACGTCAGATGCGTCGAGTCTAACATTTGGGCTTCGAAATCACCGGCCCGTATCGTTCTAATTTGATGAGCCCGTGAAACCCATCTCACGCTGAGATCCCCTTTCTCCTTTCACGATTGTCGATTGGTTTTCTATTTTCTTCTCTTCTTCGTTTCCTCCGTTAAGAATTCTTTCCTAGGAACAATCAATTCTCTCCCCACTCTTCTTCACTCTTTAATCCCATTAATGGTTTCTTTTTGTTTTCTCCCTCTGAGATTCTATATAAGATCTCATTCTCTGTGTTTTGGTTTTCATCAGAAGTTCTAAAATCCTCTCCACTGCGCTTTCCGATGAAGTTCTCCGGTGTTCCCGACTCAGTAAAACAGAACGGGGAAGCGGCGGTCCCCTCAACTCCGGTTAAATCCGTGGTCCAAACCGGTGTCTCTTCCGGCGACGTCAGCTCCAAAAGAAGTAGCGGCGGTCTCCTCCGGTCCCGTCAAACCAGTCGTCCAGACCGGTGTCTCTTCCGGCGATGTCACCTCAATGAAGTCAAAAGGCGTAGCGGCGGTCTCCACTTTCATCGTAAGTTCAATTAACATTGAAAAATGATCTCGGTGACAATTGATGCATTTTAGGACAAGTTCTTAGATTAGTTTCAGAAGCTGACATGAGTTTTGTCTTGACGGGATGAAAACAGGTTATGGTCCTGCTGGGTATGTACTTTTCATTGATGTGTACGCTGGCCTTGAGGCAAGGTTCTTCATAATCTCCTCTTTTTCATGTCATTAAGACTCTGTAGCCTAAAGTTTCAAGCTTTTTTTTCATAAGATACCAGTCATTCCGACACTTCCGTTGACGCAAGTTGAGTTTAATGAATTAGGTGGAAGCTTAATGTTGGCTAATGGCTACAACTCTTGCTTGGGACAGTGAACTGTCTTGGACGCTAGAGAATGCTATTGAAGCACTTCAGGAGACTATGCATCAGGTAAACATAGAACATATTCTGCTTTAGGTTATTGTATGGTCTTCACACTAACGAGAACTTTGTTGTGTTGTTACTTCTGTTGTGATGAGGTTATGAAGGGAGTCTCTAGGAGTATCTGTTCTTAGCAAGAATCATGTTCCCACTAAAGGAGCGCATTACCTTGCTGTAGAGAAGTCTTTGGAGCGACTGATTAAGCGAAAATTTCATCTCTTAGCAAGTTAGTTTAGCGACCAAAGTCCATATCTATTCTTGCACTTTTATATGTTTCCAGCTTTATTGATATTTTCTGTTTACAAAAACAAGTTGTGCTTTCACAGTTATATATGTGTTTTTGTCTAAGGCTAATATAGTCACTTTAAGAATAAAGCAATGTTAGGACTTGAATCTCACTCTGAGTTAATTGTTTGACAGAGTGAAGGGCATCATGCTTATCAATTCTATCTGAAACCACCTGGTGCACAAGCTTTTATCGGGAACACGGTATGGTACGTAAGTAGTCTCTTGATGCATTCTGTTTGGTTTAACTTGAATAACTTTACATCACGTGATCATCTAAAAGCGCTGTCAATGCTATCTCCATGCTTATCTTTTCTTCAAGTTAGGTTAGACCTTTTTCCTTATGTTTTATCTACAGTATGGCGTCTAAAATTACAATAATGGTCCACACTCGCTTATTTAAAACAGCTGCAGCATTATAAATTACAAGACTACCAATCGTTTGTTGATTGTGATGCTGCAAGATTGTGTTTTGTTTCTATCTCTTGCAATTTCCTCACATAGCCTCTCTTAGGTTATATGCTTAGATGGGTTCTTTTCTTGCAGATTTCGAAGGCTTTAATTTCCTATGAGAGCCTGAGGTTGTGATTGCACCAGGTTTACAGCTTTAGATGATTGCTGTTCTGTTCTTTAACCATGGGAGATTGCGTCATCGGAGCTTCATCAATATTTTTGGAAGCATTGCAATTAATTTGAGAACAAACCTTCACAAATTTGGGTCATAAAAAGGTCTGCATTTACCTCCCGTAGTACCGTTTGTTAACATTTGTCTTCCCGAGCCTTACTTGGTTTTGTGTATATCTGAGAGAAAGATTGGCTTTACAGGATAATGATCGAGGAGAGATGCCGTTGAAGCTTCTTATACAGTTTCAGACATGGAGAGCTAATAGCAACTGTTGATGAAATGAAAATACTAAGAAAAAAATAAAAATATAAAGGTGCCAGCACGTCACTCCAATGTTTGAATAATTGTCTTTAGATCAGGCTCTGTATTCTTAAATGATTATCTGTCAAGTGTTTTTCTTTATTTCGGCAGGATGAAAAAAGCGTATAACTGTTTTTGCAACATGCTCTTCATATCAAAGTTAGACAGGAGCTAAGGTTCATAATTTAAATGAAACAAAACTTTCTCTTTTTTTTTTTACTTCATAGTGGATGAGTATTAAGTCAGCTGGTAATTTTGATTTTATACTTGCAACTCTTAAAATCTACCCAATCTGTTTCATGATGTTCTTGGAACTGCTTCCAGTGATGGTATGTAGGGCTACTTGACTCCATGTTCAGGGGAGACTCGCCTGCCTATATTCAAGCCCCCAATGGAGGGTCTGGAGGACAACTTGACCAACTAAGTCATCTGAGATCACTGACCTAGATCAGAGTTTTCTTCTAATGGAAATAATTTACTAAACTCATCGATTGTTACTTTGAAGATAGAAGAAAAACAACATCTTTTTTTTTTTGGCAAACAGAAAAACAACATCTAATAGTCTATTTCCCATGTTTATATTTTATTTTTGCAGACACTATATGTACACGACAAATTCTTTAGATCCAATCTATTGAACGATTAATAAAATAGTTAAATTACACACTAAAAAAAAAAGTTTGGTTACACCAAACTCTGAAGATAAATTCGTATTATTCTTCCCATATCAAATATCAAAAACGTATATTGCCTTATATCCAACTTAAGAAAAACTGAATAGCATATTCAAGATACTATTAAAACAACAAGTTGCACTTTAGGTACGGCTCTACAGTCAATCACCCTTCCACTAATGAAGAGGACACTTGGCAAATTCACTCCAGATAAGTATTGTCCCCAACATGTACTTGGAGCTCCTGGAAGAACTTAATTCTGGCGATGTATAGTCAGGCCAAGTTTGGATTCTCTCTCTTCTCAAACTCAAGCAATTAGGATTGAATTAAACATGTGTTGTTGTAAATGCAGAGCAATGGTGATGGGAAACTATCAGAAGAATCAACCTTCCCTTATGCAGCTTCCTCTGTTTCTTACATCCCTTTATCGAGCATGAATCTAGAAGAAAAAGTAAAGAGGATGCATTTGTCTAGGACTGTGCCTATGACACAGATAAAGGGCACACGATAGCAAGAGATAGAGGAACTCAACTTTTCTCTTACGGCCATAGTCGTCAAATCAAGTCACTTCACTGATTCTACCCTTTTAATGCAAGATACAACAGTAACACGGGATACAACAGTGATCACCCCAATAACACTTGCGCTTTCAATTTAAACAGGTGTTTCACACACATAATGATAACATCACTGTAGAGTTGAGGATGAGCTACCTTCACGTCCAAGGATATTGCCTATATTCAAACTATCTAACGAAGTACACGTCAATTGAGTAATGATAAGGTCAAAATTGATACGGTGTTTCCTAAACTTGATTCAAACGTTAATGGATCCCCAAATACAAAAACTGTGACATCAACGAAGTGTCACAAAGGTGGTTTCCAGTGCTGTACTGTATAAAGCTCAAATGATTGAAAATAAGCCTGAATTTGCTTATGGATGTGTGAGGTGTACGTATATTCTTTACTCACTTTTTTTTTGTCTGCTACTTAGTTTAATCGAAGTAAATATACTTTGCAGGAAATACTAAGACCCATTTGGCAGGCTCATTAGTCGTGTCCAGCATCCACAAAGTTCATAAACTACAAAGAATCTTACGTTACATTAAATGGTATAGACAAACAATAGATGAGTGAGCCAACGTGTGGGCCTTTAATACTCTTTTTGGGCTTCCTTAATATTTTGTTTTTTTGAGAAATTGAGCTTCCTTAATATTCATTACAAGTTACTTGGAATGGAAGGTATGCAAATTTCAAATAAAAATGACAACCACAGTTGAATCAATATCCAAACAAAAGATTTTTTTACACCAGAAAACACACGACTTTCAACTTAGCATCAAAATTAGCAACCATTTAGCAAAAAATCAAAGCAACTATGAAAAGAAAAAAACTATTCAGCAGCTCCAAATTGTAGCCAATATAAATTCAATCAACCCTCTTACAACCTGTTATACGGAGAAATTTAAAAACATCTGCAAATCAAACCACGCGGTTACAAGAAACGCAATCATCCCTCTTCAAATTTACACAACCCTATGAATGTAAAACTTCAGAGGGGGAGTTAAATAACTGCACAAGAATGTGAGCATTTCAGGCAAAACAAGAATGTAAAACTTCTAACAAGGGATGGGAATCAAATATCTCGATATTCAAAAGTATTTATGATCCAATTTATTTCGTCCAGATCATTAATTTTTAATCTGTTTTCGATTCACTGCTATTTGATTTTCAAATAACAAAAACTATAATTTAAAGCGGATATTTGTTATGATCCATATAACTGAAAAAACAAAAATAAATATTATAAAATAATAATATTTTAGAGTATAAGAACAACAGTAACAAGTCACCAGTAAAAACCTAGACAAACGGTATGACATATGCTTTTATTACAAGCAAATGACCAAATTACTTTTTAAAATAATTTTAGCACAATATGTAATGGCCTCAATTTTCAATTTCAGCTTTCATAATAAATAAAATTAAACTACATCTTATTTTTTCTGAAAATTACGAAGATGAAAATTAAAACTATAAAAATGTGAAACGTTTAGAAAAAAATATTAGTTATTCGTACCTTAGTTTTCTTCAACTATATCAAAGTAAAATAAAATCAAATGAATAAATATAATCCACTATGCTTAAAAAGTTTTGTTCTTTTTTAGGAGTCAATGTCGAATTAATGGGATCCTCTAGGCATAATACCGAACCAATATCTGATCCGGTTTTAAAACATTGAGTTAACAGTTTTGTTTTTTTTTTACATTTGCTCACCATCATATACATATTTTAGATGGTTAAAATAATCTTTTGTGAGTTATAATCATATTTATTTATTAGTAAATTTTAAATGGAAATTATCCGCGCGTAGCGCGGAAATCGATCTAGTGTAATAGTAATAACTTTTTCAGTGCTTTTGCAAAAGAAACATATAAGTGAGACCCCATTGAAAAATAAGGGAAATATAAAAGGGCGTATCTATAGTAAACAAATATTTTCCCATTTGTTTGGAAATGCGCAAGGCCCATTTAAGATAAAATGAAATATAGGACCATTTATTTTGGCCTACTTGAAGCCCATTCTAATATTTGAACGGAAAACGACGACGTTTTCCCAGCAGACCTAGGGTTTTACCTCTCTTCTTCTTCTTCTTCTTCTTCTTCTTCTTCTTCGGTTCTCTATCTCTCAGTCTTCACTGAAGCGGCAAACAAACGAAACTCGAACGGGAGCAATCATGGATCCGAAACCAGTATCGATGTGGAGTTCCATAGTGAAGAAAGATCCCCCCTCAAAGCCTCCGACAACCGACGTAGCTCCGTCGGCGATTCTCGGTATGGTCGGAACCTGCAAATCCACAAAGGGGATATCTATGGCGGTTGTCGACGCCAACGCCGTCATCGACGGTAGCCATAGCCTAACCAGCTTCGCCGACAAATTCGTAACCGTCCCCGAAGTGATCTCGGAGATTCGCGACCCCGATTCTCGCCGTCGTCTCGAATTCATCCCTTTCACTATCGAAACCATGGAGCCTTCTCCTGAATCTCTCACTCAAGGTAAATACAAATTGATTCTTCTTCGTAATGAAGTTTTTCGAGGTGGTTAGATTGGATTCGATGGTTGAAAGCAGTTATTGTTTTTTTTGTTGATGCAGTTATTAAATTTGCTAAAGCTACTGGTGATTTGCAAACACTCTCTGATGTTGATCTTAAGTTGATTGCCTTGACGTACACGCTTGAGGCTGAGGTTCACGGGACTAAGAATCTTAGAGATGTTCCTCCGCCTATTCAAACTGTTAGGGTTAAGAGATTACCTGAGAAGGAGTTACCTGGCTGGGGATCCAATGTGGCTAACTTGGAGGAGTGGGAGGCACTTGAGGACGAGGCCGAGGAGAAATCGAACGCTATTTCCAAGATCCTTCCGCTTAAAGACCTTAACATGAACATACTTCCTTCGGACAGCTGTTCTGAGGTTGGTGATGTTGCGTCTCATACTGAGGGTCGAGAAGAGGATGAGGAGAGGAGAGAGAAGAGGTACCCGCCTAAGAAAACAGAGGTGAAGCTTGAGGGTAAGATGGTGGTGGAAGGAATAGATGCATCGCAGGGGGGAAATGATGATAAAGATGGTGGTGAATGGAGACCTGCGGTTAGTAGCAGTACTCACAGGAAGTTCCTTAGGAGAAAGGCCAAGTGGGAACATTACAATGCCTTGTCCGAGCAAGAGTTTCAGAAAGATCAAGAAGCTGACAAAGCTGGTGAAAAGTGTGGAAAAGGTAGCGGAAAGGATTATGGAGAGCTTTCGTCCATCTTAAAAGATATTAGGTTGGAGGAAGACTCATTAAAGGCTCTCCAAGAAGAAGCTGAAGAGGCGAATGGTGAGGATGATACTGAAGTCGAAGCTGAGGGGGTCGACATTGCTAGTGAGGATGGTGATACCTTTGAGGCATCATCGATGGCAGATGATGGTAGCAGCGAGCAGAGTTGGTCGTTGAGAGCCTTATCTGAGTCCAGTGTAGCTTGTATAACTGGTGACTACGCGATGCAAAATGTTATTATTCAAATGGGTTTGCGTTTGCTTGCACCGGGAGGTATGCAAATTCGCCAACTAAACAGGTACAACTTTATGAATCAGATGTTTCTCTTATCCCTCAAAACACTTTTTCATTAGCTGAGGGGGAAGTCTTATACTTGATTGCATCTGGATGTTCAGGTGGGTGTTGAAATGCCATGCTTGCTACACAGTAACTCCTGAAATTGGAAGAATCTTCTGTCCCAAGTGCGGTAATGGCGGCACTCTGCGCAAAGTAGCGGTTACAATAGGCGAGAATGGCACCATCTTAGCTGCACGTAAGCCACGTGTAACACTTCGAGGGACTAAAGTAAGTAGTCGGTTATGAGGCACGTAACCATGTTTTGCTCTTCGTTGCTTGCTCTGAAGAAACCCTCGTTTTCTCTGTGCAGTTTTCGATACCGATGCCTAAAAGCGGAAGAGACGCAATCACCAAGAATCTGGTTCTTAGGGAAGATCAACTTCCTCAAAAGTACCTCCATCCCAAGACCAAGAAGAAAGCAAGCAAAGCGGTTAGTAACTATAGAAACTCTAATGGAGGAAAAAAACATTTTGATTTGATTATATTGTGTGGTTTTTTTTTCAGGGAGATGAGGATTTTATATCAGACGATGTGTTCATGAACCATCACAGTGATAAAAAGGCACCATTGCAGCCTCCAGTGAGAAAAGCTATGGCGGTTTTCAGTCAGAAACGAAACCCTAATGACAACCATTACTCGCGTTCTATGCACTGATCTATTTGTTTCTACCCGCATAACAAGCATCTCTTCTATGAGAACAATTGTATTGTGTTTATGTTTGCTATTTTCTGAAGTATACTATTTGCTCTGTTTTGTTTTTTCATTTCCTTTAGAACTGACTTTCTAAGAACATCATCAACGGTGGTTGCTAAAAAAAAGGTGCTTCAAAATTTTAATTTTTTTAAAACTTTTTCTCTGTGATTAAAAAAAAAAATTAATAAAAGGACTAGTGCTGAACCACCACGTGTCAATGCTTAATTAAGCGTTCTTCTTCTTCTGTTTCTTCTCTTTCCTTTTTTTTTTTTGGTTTTTAACTAACTAAAAAAAAATTAAAAAAAAACCAATTGTAAACTATCATCTGGTCAGGCGTGGATCTTCATAGGACGGTTCAGATGATGCAGTTAGTCGTAAATCTTTATAAGACAGCTAGTATTGTCGGTTGTCGAATCGTCTACGTAATGTTACTAATAATTGTAGTATCATAATAAATCAGCGTTAAAAAAAAATTGTCATATGTTAGTGGAATCCAGTTGAAAAAATCCACCGAAAACATCTTTTAATTGGTTATTTGGACACACGGTTTTTGTTATTTTATGGGCTGTTCTTCTGTACTTTTTGCTTAAAAGACCTTTTTTTTCAGAGATAAAAGTGCTCTAACATTTAGCCATGCTTTTAGCATAGTCTTTTTGTGTCAATATCTAATCTATTAAAATAGAGTTCTATTTTTTATCTACCATAAAAGTTGTCATTTAAGTTTTGGACTTATTCATAATTCTACCATTTAATATATACATTATATTTAACATTGACTTAATTAATTGATCTACTAATATTATACGATAAGGATATTAATTGAGTTAAGAATCTATGTTGTTACCATATTTTGTGGAAATTTTGTCAAGTATTTACGTAAAAACTTAAGAAACAATATAATTATATACAAATAGTTTATCACAGATAATCTTAATTTAACCTATTTAAAATTATTTGAATAAATGTCAAATAGTAAATGAAAGTTAGTTACTTGATTCACCATATGCACGTATGACATTTAAATATAAATAATTAGATCAACTCTTTTTACAGCAAATTATCAGATAGACTTAATTAGAAATACAAATATTATTTCTTAAGTCAAAAGACAATATAACTGTACAATGATAATTCTTTAAAATCTTTTTAACACAGTATTAATATATTTCCACAAAGTGTGAATGCTTTCAAGAAACCATACACGTAATATTAGATATACAGTATATGTATTTCTACTAATATGAAAACTTAAAAAAAAAATTTATGAGAATGAATTTACCTGAAAATTTTTCATGTATGCTAAATTGCTAATACAACCTCTATCACTTACTCTCAGAAGCAAACAAAAAAATATTTATTGAAAATATTTAAACTAAACCAATTATTGTCTGAATAAAAATTTGAGTAACAAACCAAATTTTTAAATCTGAACCAAACAGTTGATCTAAGAGAAATAAATTGAACTTATTAAACTCTCATCTAATAGATAGATTGGTTTAGTTCCATAAACGGTTTTTTTGTCATCCAAATCAACGTTTTAAAATCTATAGTTTAAAACTTATCAATCTGGTCAACTTCCATGGATAGACTATGAAATCAAAATAAACATCTATAAATTGTTTTGACCAATTTTAAGAGCGTTTGACTTGTGATATTTTTTTTATGAAAACCATATCATATGTAGTTACAACATAACCTCGACTTCTTCTTCTTAAATATGTCGCATATTTTATACCAAAATCTCTATTATCTTTCCAAACATATCATCAACGGAACACCCGATCGTATGTTCATAAAAAGATATAGCATGCTATAAAATACAGATTTCAACAACATCATTCTGTATAGTTTTAGATAGATTTTATGTATTCGAAATTCAAAATATATTATTTAAAATATAAAATATCCCTGAAACAAATATATCCCTAAAACTGTGCATTTTTTATTTTTATATCAACTTCAATTTATACCAAATATTTGATATCAGTAACAATATCAAAGATAATATATTACAATATTTCAAATTTATGCTATAATCACAGGTTGGAATAAATATTCAGTATTCAGATTTTGATAATATCTTATATTTTCGAAAATTTAGGTTCTGAACATCAAAACCAAATTAAGACTACTATTATGTATTTAATACATAACAAACATCATATACTATTTAGTATAAATCTATAACTATAAATAAAAATCAATCCGGGCAAGAGTACAGATCACTATAAATAAAGTATAATTGCAAAATTAGTTGAACTAAAAAAATTAAAAAAATCGTATATTCATAACCAAACTATTACTATATTTCTTGAACCGAAATCCATAACTGAACTGGAACTAAACCCAAAAATACAATCTAAAGATCGAAGTTTATAAAATATTATCAAATTATAAAATTTTAGTTTAACAATTATAAAATAAAATAATAAGTAATTCCGCACATCTGTGCGGGTCAGAATCTAGTTGTTATTCTTTTTGGGAACCACAAACCAATAGTTTGTATTTATTTAAGAAATGTTTTGAAACGAACAATGGCTTCTCCCTCCTTCGGAGAAGGAATTTAGACGATTTCCAACCCCATTTTATTTTTTACTTTTTGTTTTTTTTTTGAAGAAATTTTGTTCCAACTCTCATTTGTTACTTCAAAATGAAGCTACCAACAGTGTTGTTTCAAATTTAAAGATCTACTGTATGTGAGGGACTAAACTCACTACCTGGTTTTTAGATCAGTTTAAGATTTAAAGGAAGATAACGTAGGTGGAAACCCGTAAGAACTTGTAGAATGAATGAATGATTTTGTATTGATAACGTTGATAAAAGAATGGTTACAAAGACACGTATTTCTTGATGAATACAAAAATGAATAAGTGTTTCAGAGTTTATGTGAATGATCGTAGGAATGAATGTCCATCTTTTTTAGTCTTTCTTCTCTTTAAATAGCCTCAGGCTCCATTTGATCGTCACCAACTGGTTCCCGAGATCCCCTCCGTGATTTGAGGGATTTGTAACAGCTCCCCTTTGACCGGGTCCTGCGCCTACTTATACGTCCACGAGCTGCCTCCTTTCCGTGACCTCTCTACCGAACATCTTTAGCTCACAGTCTCCGGCTCTAGCTTAGCTGCTTTTGAAGATTGAATTCATGATGAGCCTATCAAAGCCCGTTATCATTTTTGTTATTCGTCACTAGCTATCGGGCCATATTCGGGCCTAATAGTTGCCCCCAGCTTTCGAGAGACGATTCGTTATCTCGGGAGCTAAACCTAGCCACCCAGTCTAAATCTTCTTGTTGAGATAATGATTATCAGTTATCTCAACTATAGATACTCTTTGCTTAATCGGACGGTCGTAGTTATATTTAATGAGATCGACGGTTCAGATTAAAGGGAATTTGAATTTTAATTTCCGATTTTCGAGATGTAATGGGATATAAAGCTGCAAATATTAACTGCTTCTCTCTCCACTTTCTCCACGCCTCTCGACGGTTTCCCAGGTAACCTCTCTCTCTCTTTTTATCTCACTGCATTATCTTTTTTTTTATATCTCTGTTTCTTGATCGAGTTGGTATTTCTCCTATAACCTCTTCGAGTTCTTGTTCTTGCTCGATTTCATTCGGTTCTTCCCTTTTCGCTTTCTTTTATCCTTTCCCTTTACTGTCATGAGTCAAAAAGAAGGTTCCGGTGAGATTCAAATCTCTGCTTCCGGTGCTCTTATTATGAAGGTTAAGCAAGAAGCCGGCGAGAAGATGAAGAAGGATGCCAAGAAGAAGAAGGCTAAAGATTCAATTGGAGCGAGAGTCTCCAAGCGAATGAAGAAAAAAGATGGCAAGAGCACCTCCTCTGGACCTCACTCTCCCTCGCTGTTGAAGAGTCATGACGTCGTTAACCTTATCGTCCAAGCTCACGGCAAGAAGGATTCAGCCAGAGCTTGTACTGACGATGAAACCCCCGAAACCGTTCCGGAGGGTTGGTTCTGTGTTCACGAGAAATATATCTCCAAGTGTCATCTTAGGTTCCCTCTTCCAACCCTCTTGCTGGATCTCCTAGATCACTACCAACTGGCCCTTTCCCAACTTTTCCCCTCGATTATCCGAGTGGTAAACGGATTCATCACCAGGGTTAAGGAAGAAGGAGTTATCGTAGGGTTGACCGAGCTGATGAGTCTGTTCCTGATAAAGAAGAGCTCCACCAAGGATGGTGGAAGCGGGACCTATTATCTCCCTTGTCGTCCAGGGCTAGGCATTTTTAAGTTTACGGCCAGCGATGATGACTAGCGGAAGAAATATTTCTATGTCAAGATTGGCCCTTTGACGGTTCCTGTAGGCCGAGCCCTCAGGACCTCTTGGTCTGACATATCTGGTTAGGATTTTAGGGATGCATTTGCTTGTTTACTTTTGCTTAACGTGATTTGCTAATCCCCTTGATTTTTCTTGCAGAGATTAAGGACCCTGTCAAGTTATCCGGTAAACTCACCAGAGTTCTCTGTAGGAAGCTGCAACACAGCCCTAATACCTGGGGAGCTTATACTACCACGAGAGTTGGATCAGCTAGGTTCCCTGATCGATACAAGGCTTCCTTTCCTGATTCAGTCACGGTTGCTGGTTTAGAAGGTAACCTTCTTTCATTGATTTCAAATTTTTAATACTTGAATTTGTCTTTTGGGATTAAGGATTCTCCTTTTGATTCAGTTTCTGAAGGTGAATCGGTATACTCTGTCTCGTCGGGAGCCAGTACCTCAGAAAGGACTCAGTCACACAAGATGCCTATCCAGCCCTCGTTCCGTTCCAGGGGTAAATTAACCAAAGCTGCCAGCTCCTCTCGAGGAAGCGACAAGAATCAGGGAGGATCCTTCCTCAGCATTGTGAAGGACGTCCTTGATGATGGAGGCTCTGCTGCTGTTAAAGATGCCAGTCGCTCCGAGTCGAGGGTTCAGGAAGTTGTCCCTCACTCCGAGGTCCCGGAGATGGAAGCTGATCCTCATATGGTGAAGAATACTCACGAGTTTGAGCCTCCGAGGAGCAAGAGGTCCAGGACCGACCAGGTTGACAAACCTTCCAGGTCTTCCTCCTCTTCTTCTTGAGGAGGAACCGTCGGCTGGAACTTCGCTCACTCGAAGCCTGGATTAGTCTTGGACGACTCGTGGAGTTTGGCTACGTTGATGAGGCACATGAATAGAACCGGGTGCGCCCTTCCCTCGATCGCCAATCTCACGAATAAAGAGGAGTATGTTGAGATTGCCCATTACATGGGTCATGTATGATCTTTATTTTAATCTTTTAGCTTGATCTTCTTCGGAAGATGTTTATTAAGTTATTGTTTTCGTTTTTGTAGCTGGCTGGGGCTATCGACAGGGCTCAGTTCAAGTTTGAGGAAACTGTGCACAATGCCCCCAATGCTGGAGAATTAGCTCAGGTTACTAAGTTAGTCAAAGCTACCAAGATGGAGCTTGACCAGGCTCAGGTTCAGGTCTCTGAACTTCATGCTGAGGTCAAGAGACTTGGCTCCAAGGCCGACCTTCAGCAAAGGAAGATTGAGAGTCAAGCAATGGATATCCAGGTGAAGGGTAGTAAAATCACTGAGCTGGAGTGTGCTCGGAAGGTAGCTGAGTATCAGGTCAAGGAGCTTATTACTTCGTCTCAAGATAACCAGAAGAACAATGAAGCTGAGGTCAAGCTGGCCGTCATAAGAGGAAAGAGGGAGGTAGCCGATGCCTACAACAAGATCCTGGCTTCCGTGAAGGAGAAATTTGCCAAGAAGAAGGATGAGGTCGAGCTCCAGATTTATGCTCAAGAGCTTCAGGCTAACACCGACCTCTTGAAGGATATGCTGGAGAATGAAATCCAGAATGTTGAAGACGAGTATAATCGTTTGATGGCTTTGATGCCAGATGCGACTGCTGCATATGAGAAGGCGCAGGTATTTTACTTCTCAATCAGCAAGCTTCCCATTCCTCAATTCTCAGAGAGTTCAGGTACATTCGAGACTAATATGTTTAATCTATCCTTTTCCGGAGAGTATGGTTCTAACTTAGGTTTGGTGGACCCTGATTCATCTCCAGTCGAGACGTCCCAGATGGGCGATGATAAGGAGGCAGATGAGGGAGATCCAGCCAAAGACGGTGAACTAGCTGTGGGAGATAAGGATGTCGGGAGGAGTTCCCGTGATGATGTCTAAGAGCTGAGGCTCTTTTCAAGAATGTTGTCTTTTTATGACTTTTGCCCAATGGGCTTTGATTTCGTTTGCTTCTAAGACTTAAAGCCTGAGGAGGCTTTTAAACCTTTGTTTGCATTAGGATCTTTTGAACATTTGGTAGCCTGGAGAGGCTTTTAAACCTTTTTTTTATCTAAGACTTGGTTTTTATTTTCGTTTCAAGTCTTTTGACTTGACTTAGTCGTTTTTTGGATGAATTCGAACTTCGTTAAGGGTTTCGATAGGAAATGTATTGCGGTTACTAACTAAGAGGTTTAGTGAATCCTCAGAATTAGATCTCGGATTTTATGATAAGTCTAGAAGACTTGGATTGTATCTGGTTCCTTAAGAGGAGTTCCTGAAATATCGAGATTAGCTCAAGGTTTTTAGGAATCTGAGCTACTCTGAAGACCTTAGGTGGGGATTCATGGGAACCTGAATTCGTTTGTGGGATTATAAGACCCATTGAAGTTTGTTAAGGATTTTAAGACCTTTTGAGGCTTGATAAAATTTTTTAAGACCTTTGTATTTTGTTAAGGATTTCAAGATCTTAGGTTTAGGTCCGTGGAGACCTGACTTTGTTTGAAAGATTTTAAAACCTTGGAGGTTTCTAAGGAATTTAAGACCTTGGAGGTTTCTAAGGATTTTAAGACCTTGGAGGTCTCTAAGGATTTTAAGACCTTAGGTTTAGGTTTATCAAATTTGATTTCGTCTGAAGGATTTTAAGACCTTCAAGATTATTAGGGATTTTAAGACCTTAGGTCCAGGTGCTTGGAGACCTGAGTTGATCCGAAGGGTTTTAAGACCTTAGGTCCTCGTTTATAGGGACCTGAATTGTTAAATATTCGAGATATCGAGGATAATTGCTTTACTGATAATAGAATACATGGTATCATAATAATCATACAATATCCTGTTTGGGCTATCTGATTTTAATCAGACATATGCCCCCTTTGGTCATGGTGAACAGAGTGTTGAAATGAGGTTGGGGCTGCACTCATGACGGAGTTGCCTACGTACCCAGTCAAGGGATCAAGCCTAACGTAGTTCGAGAAATTTAGGTACCTAATGATAGTATCTCTTGAGATTCGTGGCGTTTCACGATCTGATTTCAGGTACTCCGGTTCGCACCTTCTGGAGCTTGTAGACGCCAGGTCGTACTACATGGATAATTCGGTAAGGACCCTCCCAATTGGTTCCTAATTTCCCAGCATCCGGCTCCTTGGTTCCTTCGAAAACTTTCATAAGTACTAGGTCACCTACAGCGAACTGTCGGGGCCTGACTTTGGAGTTGTAATGTCGTGCCATTGCTTGCTGATAGTTTTGAATGCGAAGCAAGGCTCAGTCTCGTCTTTCTTCGATTATATCGAGGCTGTCCGTCAGGAGCTGGTCATTAGCTGCAGGATCGGACGTACAGAGTTCCCGGCGGAGGCTACCAGCAATGGTTTCGGCTGGGACGACATCTTCCATCCCGTAGGCTAAGGAGAAAGAGGTTTCCTCTGTAGCCTTTCGTGGGGTGGTTCGACATGACCATAGTACTTCAGGTAACTTTTCTGACCAGAGTTCCTTCTGGGTTCCGAAGCGTTTCTTGAGGTTTGCTAATACTGATTTATTAGCAGCCTCCGCCTGACCGTTTCCTTGAGGGCGTCGAGAAGGTCAGGCGGATATTCCATTTGTCACAAAATACTTCGTGAGATATGAATTGCCCTCCATTGTCAGTCACGATTTCGTATGGGACGCCGTGTCTACACACGATGTCTTTCCACACAAATCGTTCGACCTCGAATCTGGTTACCTGTTGGAAAGCCTCAGCCTCAATCCATTTCGTGAAGTAGTCTGTTATGACTAAGAGGAAGCGTAGCTTCTTCTTTCCACTTCCTGACGCTACTAGTGGTCCTACGATGTCCATGGACCACCTCATAAATGGGTAAGGAGCGGATATGTTGGATATATTTTCCGCAGGTTGGTGTATAATCGGTGCATGCCTCTGGCATTTGTCGCATGAGGAAGAGTAGACCTCACAGTCTGCAATAATGGTAGGCCAGAAATAGCCTTGTCTTTTGATTCGGATAGCTAGAGCTCTGCCACCGGCGTTGATAGAACCAAAATCGAGCACCGCTCTTTTTGTTCATGGACACGAACCAAAATGGCGATCTTGTCAACCAGCTCGACCAAACCGAAGTTTCACCATCAGTTCATGAAGATCACCCGACCAACCAGCCCGACCAGCCCGCGTGCGTCCTTGTCCTTACACGATGTACCCGATCATCATGGATGAACCTGGACGCTTGGACGAATCTTGACCAGTCTACATCAGAATCCAAAATCTTGACCAGACTTCATCATTTTCCGCAACCTTGACCAAGACTACATCAATTTCTACAACTTTGACTCTCTAATAATTATTTAGTCAAATGTTGTATTTTCTAGACATCTTTTTCCGCACTTTATTTATGTTTCTCTTTGACTACATCTAGTATAAATATGTAGTCACTTTCATGAATAAAGGCAGATCATTTTGAAGTTTATTTTTGTTTCTTCTCTAAGTGAGAGAGAGAGTTCTTTAGCTAGTTCATCGGTGTGAACCGGCTTGTTGATTTGGTGGTTAGCCAATCATCTTTGTGTGTTATTTGGTGGTTAGCCAACGCACTACATCTGTTCTTTGGTGGTTAGCCTTAGACCGAGGGTATATCAAGAGTCATTCCGCACCTCTTGACGATCCTATCAATCCATCCCAGTTCCAGAAGTGCCTTCGCCTTCTCGGTTCATATCCAACACCCGGCCAAAGCCATCCTTCCCGATTTTGGGTCTATCAGGCGTGGTTTCCACAGGAGCCGTCGTGCATTTTCTTTATGAGTTTCAAAGCAACGAGGCCATGGACGCATTTTAAGTAAGGTCCGGAAATACTTCGTTTGTGGAGGACAGAGTTAATTATGCAGTATCTTGCGCTCAATGCTTTGAGTTTTCGAGCCTCCCATTTATTGGGTGGAGTCTTTCCTTCCAAGATGTATTGCATGATTGGTATTCGCCAGTCCTCTCTCCCTACAACTTTGTTATGAAGATCCTAGGAACGCTACTCTAAATATTTAAAGGCTGAAGCAACGAAGAACAGATTTTGTGATGAATGATAGAATGGAGGTTGTGATGGAATGATGAACGGAAGATCTGGAGGCTGGAGTGATGGCGAGATTGATGAGTATGAGAACAATGATTTCGACACAACCAAGGGCTGGAAACAATGGTTGCTGTTTTGCAGAGACTCTAGGATGATGAAGATCACGTTAGAGGCTCGGATCCAAGTTTAGAATGAATCAGTTTTGAGAGAACAAGTTTCTGCTGGAAAAAGTTTCTTTCACGTTTATTCTCTGCTCTTCTTAAACACCAAGTCACGTTAACTTAAAGAAACAGAGAGGCACATGAGCCTTAGGGTTTTCGACATACCCTTTTAAAACAAACAGCAAGTAGTTCTAAAAATATAAAAGAAAACAGCATGAAGTCTGAAATTAAAACAACAGAACATGCGACATAAAGAAAGTCTTTATGCGCCAAAATCAAACCAAGTGCTTAGTCAAATAGCTTTATTGAAGAGAAAAAATGCCCTGCCTCGTTAAAACCTTGAGAATGGTAAACCCGGTGTAGGACAAACCCATTCTCTAAGGAAAGAGTACAGCTACACATTATCCTCTTTGTGGCTATTCAAATAAGTCACCTGGTCCTTCTTGCGGAATATGGGTGAATATGTTGTAGATAGTAGTGGTTTGATGATCATCCATTTCCGTGCTAATCAAGGCTTGGACTTCCTTAGCTAGCTCCTTAGCTTTTGAACGTGTTACTCTGGCTTCCGAAGCTAACTCCTTGGTCTTAGATCGTGTGATCCTTCCTTCTGGCTCAGGAACATCTTCCTCCGAGCTTGAACCATCCATGATCATATCATCCTCCCCTTCTTGAAAGGGATTTGTCCTCAAATCTGAATCTGCAACATAAGGAAGCAAATCAGAAACGTTGAAAGCACTTGAGGTGTTATACTTACCTTGGAGGTCAAGTCTGTAGGCATTGTTGTTGTCTCTCGGCGAGAAGGATGATCTGTTAGTACGCCTTTTGTTTTGAGCTTCAATGAGTTCTGCCTTGTGAATCATCTCATCAATGTCTACGTAAGTCTGAAGCTCCAATTTGTCTTGTATGTCGCGGTTAAGCCCTCCAAAGAACCTAGACATGACCATATCTTCGCCTTCTTGGAGACCTGCACGAATCAAAAGAGTTTCCAATTCCTGGTAATATTCCCGGACAGACTTAGAACCTTGAATTAGGCGCCTAAGCTTGTTGAGAATCTCCCTATGGTAGTGAGCCGGGATGAACTTTTTGCGCATTTGAATGAGTAACTGCGCCCAAGTGGTAATAGGGTTTTCATTGGCCCGAGCACGCGTAAGACAAAGCTGCTCCCACCAAAGTAAAGCATAGTCGCTGAATTCAGATATGGCTATCTTCACCTTGTTGGCTGGATAAGTACCTGCGATCAAAAAATTGGATTCCATCTTACGCTCCCAATCAAGGTATAACTCAGGATCATTTGAACCAATAAAGGAGGGAAAACGAATTTTGAGGTGTTTGATCTGTTGTCGAACAGGATCAACGTCTCTACGAGGTTCTCGGTCTCTAGCACGGATGGTGCTGCCATGAGATCGATCCGTAAGGTCTTGATCATCGTAATAGGCATCTTCGTCTTCATAGAATACACGTTGTCCTCCTATGGTGGTGCTGGGTCTATGATAGCGTGGAGGTAGAGCAGCAGCTCCTGATCCTCTCGCACCTGCATTATCAAAAGGAAGAGGTTTAGTGTTGTTCCGAACATCTTGAGATGGCTTAGGTCTAGTAGATGTATGTCTGGTTCGTTTGGCTGAGCTGCCGATGTGGCCTTTGCCCTTGTGCAAACGCAGAGCTTCCGAAGGGGTAGGAGTAGCTGATGTTTCTTCTCCAGTGGATGCTCCTGCGTGGATCATCTCCTTAATAGTGGTATCAACTCTTGTGTTGAGTTGATCCATCTGTTGAGCTAATTGTTCATTGAGCTGAGCAGTGATCTGAGTGGAAAGAGCTTTAGAGGACTCTTTGATCTGCTGAGCCATCATCTTGTTAAGGTTCTCCATGGCTTCAGGTGAAAGCTCCATGGTACCTGATACAAAGATCAACTAACTCACAGTAAGAAGTCCCTTAAAAAAAAAATTTCAAAACTTTTAACGTGAAATTTTTTTTTTTTTTTTTTTTTTGAAACTAAAAGAAATTAAACTAGAAGAAGGATTAGGAATTGTTTTTCTTAGCCTTTAGGGTTCAGAGTGGCTCTGATACCACATGATACGATCCTAGGAACGCTACTCTAAATATTTAAAGGCTGAAGCAACGAAGAACAGATTTTGTGATGAATGATAGAATGGAGGTTGTGATGGAATGATGAACGGAAGATCTGGAGGCTGGAGTGATGGCGAGATTGATGAGTATGAGAACAATGATTTCGACACAACCAAGGGCTGGAAACAATGGTTGCTGTTTTGCAGAGACTCTAGGATGATGAAGATCACGTTAGAGGCTCGGATCCAAGTTTAGAATGAATCAGTTTTGAGAGAACAAGTTTCTGCTGGAAAAAGTTTCTTTCACGTTTATTCTCTGCTCTTCTTAAACACCAAGTCACGTTAACTTAAAGAAACAGAGAGGCACATGAGCCTTAGGGTTTTCGACATACCCTTTAAAACAAACAGCAAGTAGTTCTAAAAATATAAAAGAAAACAGCATGAAGTCTGAAATTAAAACAACAGAACATGCGACATAAAGAAAGTCTTTATGCGCCAAAATCAAACCAAGTGCTTAGTCAAATAGCTTTATTGAAGAGAAAAAATGCCCTGCCTCGTTAAAACCTTGAGAATGGTAAACCCGGTGTAGGACAAACCCATTCTCTAAGGAAAGAGTACAGCTACACATTATCCTCTTTGTGGCTATTCAAATAAGTCACCTGGTCCTTCTTGCGGAATATGGGTGAATATGTTGTAGATAGTAGTGGTTTGATGATCATCCATTTCCGTGCTAATCAAGGCTTGGACTTCCTTAGCTAGCTCCTTAGCTTTTGAACGTGTTACTCTGGCTTCCGAAGCTAACTCCTTGGTCTTAGATCGTGTGATCCTTCCTTCTGGCTCAGGAACATCTTCCTCCGAGCTTGAACCATCCATGATCATATAACTACAACTTTGTTATGAAGAGACGAGGGAGGTTCATGTTCGGGACCTAGTGTCGTGGTGCCCCCGGAGATATTCGTAGGATTAGGCTCCAGGGAGTCTGAATTCTGAGGAATATCTCCATTTCCTCGGTATTCCTCGGGGTCTGGATTGTGCCCTCAGATGAATTTTTGAGAGCTGAGCGACTTCTAGTTTTTGACTCTGCAGACGAGTGGGTCCGAGGTCTGGATGGTGCCCCCGGAGGTATTCGTAGGATTCAGCTCCTGGGAGTCTGAATTTCTGGGAATACCTTCACTTTTGTCGTTGTTTTCCATGTTTTGGATCGTGTTCCCGGAGGTATGCTTTTTAAAGCTACGTATTTTGGCTTTTGGGAACCAGAATGTTGTGAGAACTTGGGTAGCTACCGTTTCAGGATAGTTACCTTCGGTTTGCTCTTTTGGCTTGCTGTCTATCTCAGCTTTAATAGCTATGTCGATACTAGTGAGGTTCTGGACGACTTCGAGATATGCCCCCATTCTTTTGTCCCTCTTTTCATATTCTCCGTGAAACTTGCTAGCGACTAGCGGTGAATCACTATAAGCGTTTAGCTCTCGAATTTCGAGGCTTAGGGCGAGTTTCAACCCTGCGATTAGTGCTTCATATTCAGCCTCATTGTTTGAGGCGCTGAATCCGAGCCTATAGGACTGCTCGATGGTTTCTCCAGCTGAAGAAGTCAGCCTTAGCCCGACGCCGGAGCCTTGTTTTGACGAGGCTCCGTCGACATACATGCTCCTATTCGGAGCTTCCATTTCCGAGTCTAATTGCACAAATGCTATCTCAATGATAAATCGGCAAGGACCTGAGCCTTTGCTGCTGCTCGAGGTCTGTACTCGATGTCGTATTCACTGAGCTCTATGGCCCATTTAGCCAATCGTCCTGACTGGCTGGAGCTGTCCAATTTCATTCGTAATGGTTGCGAAGTCATTGCGATTGATAGTTGTTGGGGTCAAAATTGGTCAAGACGAAATCAATGTCCGAAAGTCTCGGAAAAACATGAAAGCTGTTAGAGCAACCTCGAGAGACTAATTGTTAATCGAGAAACCTTGGAAAAATATTAAGTTCGAGATTAATCATCTCAAAATCAATGGCTAGAAACGTTTTCTACACGAGGAAAAACCTACGGAAAACTAAAAAGGACACAAAAACACGCACAAGCCGAAGGAACCGAGCAGCCGACTCCGGTCGCGGCCGTGGCCACCGGGCGGCTAGCCCCCGTGCTGGCCGTAGCTGCCGGCGGCTAGCGCCCGTGCTGGCCGTGGTCGCCGGGCGGCTAGCCCTCGTGCTGGCTGTAGCCGCCAGCGGCTAGCGCCCGTGCTGGCCGTGGTCGCCGAGCGGCTAGCCCCTGTGCTGGCCGTAGCCGCTGGCGGCTAGCGCCCGTGCCGGCCGTGGTCGCCGGGCAGCTAGCCCCGTGCTGGCTCGGGTTGTCGGGCGGCTAGTCTTCGTGCATAAGTTCTAGGCCTCCGGGTCGCCAGAAATCCGTGTTTTGCGACTTTCCGAGATCCCGCAAACAAAACTCCTTTTCCTGCTCCAAGATTTCGGAGAATCCGTAAGACGTCAACGGACAGAAAGACTTCGTATAAAACGGTGATGGTTATCTTAAAACACCATTCGCCTCAGCAATGGATCGAAGATCTTCCGAAAGACTCGACATCCAAGTAGGAGCATTCTTTCAAAGAAATCGTAGAAAACAAAGGAAGTCCGGAAGACGGCCCGAAAGGGACCAAACCCGATCGGACGGCCCATTTACGATTTTCTAAAAGATAGATACGACGGTTTACAATTATCTTCACATAACAAGATAAATGTTAAACTTCCGAAAGGATAAATGTCAAATTTCCGAAAGGATAAATGTCAACTTTCCCGATAAACACGAAGGCCGACGAAAATGGAAAAAGCCCAGCTCGTGGCAGACTCAGCCCATCAAGAATAGACCGTCATATGGGAGTATATAAGCAAGGCTAGGAGCAGAGGAAGGGGAATCCGAAAATCAGAAGAAAGAAACCATTCTAGAGCAACTTAGAACTTAGGCTTTTATTTCCTTTTTAGCGAGCTGCGACTCAACTAGGTTAGATCTAGGTTTTGAGACTAGCGACGATTGACAGCTCTTGCGGCCGAGATCTCGACCTGTTGTTCAAACGCTCTCCGCAAATTCGGAAATAAGATTCTTTCTTTTGCTCTCTTTATTTTACGCATTTATTCCCAAACTAAACTCGTATTAACTTCGTCGTGCGTGGCCCAGCAGATAGCCGGGATCCTCGGGTTGTTTAAATGGGATAATTCAAGATAATCTAAGATCCTAGTGATCTATGTTCTAGTTAGCTACTCTAAAACAAGCATAGGGTACAATCCATTTGATGAGTATCACAACTTAGCAATTATAGCTTGGGGCTAATCCCACAAACCTATTTAAACCCTAGATCTAACAAGTAGACTACTCAGACATAGCTAAACAATTCATAACAATAGATAGATGAAACAATTGCATAGATAGAATAAAGTAGAAATACAAAAGGAGATGAGAAATCTCTCCAATCTCTCTCAAACAAATAAAACTCTAGTCTCTCTCTCACACTCTCTGCTTTGGTTGTGAAAAGCTTCAAGCTTCAAATGGTTTCAAAACTTGCCGTCAAAAAGACTTTGCAGGAGTATTTAAGCATTTCCATTAGGTTAAAAACTCGTCAGGGGCAATCTCGTAATTTGGTGAAGTCTGTGAGGGGTAAAACTCACACCTAGATTTTAGATCAGGTTTATGTTTTGAAGAGGTTAGGGAAAGATTATCGCGGGCTGAATCCCGTAAGAACTTGATGAATGAACTTTGATTTGTATTGATATAATAGAAATGAAATGGTTACAAGAGATGATCTCTGATGAATGAAAAGACCACGGAGAATTACAAGTAAGAATGTTTAAACGAATGTTCAATAAAAATATGAGTAGGTTCAGATCCCTTTCTTCGTCTCCGACTTTCTCTTTTTATAGCTTTAGACTTCTTTAGGTTGTTTGTAACTGATCTCCGAGATCCTCTCCACTTGAGGTGGAATCTGCAACAGCTTCCCTTGACCGGGTCCTGCGCTCCTTCTGGTTGCGGCGTGAGCTTCCTCTTCGTCGTGACCTCCTTAGTTAGGATCCTTAGCTTTCAGCCTCCGGTTCTAGCCTAGCTCTCTTTTAGACTTCAGACTCGTGATGGGCTTGTCGTGGCCCATCATCATCTTTATTATTGAATAATCAGTTACCGGGCCATATTCGGGCCCAACAGTTGCCCCCAGCTCTCGAGATGAGGTTTCGTTATTCTCGGGAGCTAGACCTAGCCGCCCAAGCTAGATTCTCTTGTTGAGATCATGATTACCAGCTATCTCAACCACATTTATCCTTATCCGATCGGATGGCTGTAATCTATCTTTGGTTAAACCAACGGCTGTGGATTAACGCGAGTTTGAATTTTAATTTTCGACTCTCGAGACGTGACAAGATATAAAGCTGAGAGAATTAACTGCTTGTCTCTCCACTTTCTCCACGCCTCTCGACGGTTTCCAAGGTAACTTCTCTTCCACCCTTTATTTTACTACGCTTTTTTTTACTTTCATCCTTCAATTCACCATTGATCCTCTGCGAATTTCTTAGAACCCTTAGTTCCTAAGAGATTCAGCTTATTCCATCCTTTCCCTTTCCAATCCTCTCGATTCTTCTTACCTCTTTCTTTAATGGATCCTCCGAGAGAAGGTTCCGGTGAGACCGGAATCTCTGCCTCCGGGAAGCGCTTAATGAAGGTTAAGCAGGAGATTGGTGAGAAAATGAAAAGAGACAAGAAGGAAGTCAAGGACTCAATCGCGGGGAGGGTCTCCAAGCGAGTGAAGAAGAAGGAAGTTTCTGGCGGGAGCACCACTCTGAGCCCTCACTCGCCTTCCCTATTAAAGATTCAAGAGGTTGTTAACCTCATGGTTCAAGCTCATGGCCAAAAGGAGTTGGCCAGGGTTTGTTCCCCCGACGAAACTCCTGAAACCGCCCCGGAAGGTTGGTTTTGCATTCACGAGAAGTATATCTCTAAATCCCACCTCCGGTTTCCGCTTCCAGATCTTCTGTTAGATCTTCTTGATCATTATCATCTAGCCCTCTCTCAACTCTGTCCCTCGGTTATCCGAGTGATAAATGGTTTCATTACCAGAGCTAAAGAGGAAGGGGTCGTCGTTGGTCTGACCGAACTGATGAGCCTTTACACGATCAAGGAGAGCTCTAGTAAGGATGGTGGCAGTGGCACCTACTATCTTCCTTGCCGTCCTAGGCTCGGACTTTTTAAATCCTCTGGTAGTGACGATGATTGGAGGAAAAAATATTTTTATGTCAAGATTGTTCCCTCTACAGTCCCATTGGGTCGTGCTCTTTCGGTTATTTGGTCCGATATATCTGGTTAGGATTTTTTTTAGGAACGTATCTTGCTTGTTTATGATTATCATAATTTGCTGAACCCTTGATTTCATATGCAGATATCGAGGATCCTCCTAAGCTTACTGATAAGCTGTCCAGAGCTCTTTTTAGGAAATTGTATCAGAGTCCCAATACTTGGGCGTCTTTCACTGTTTCCCGTATTGGATCAGCTAGGTTCCCGGATCGATACAACGCCAGGTTCCTTGACCCGATCCCTGCTGAAGATTTAGAAGGTGATTTTTTCGGATTTCGCTTGTTATTTTTATTTCTGGATTTGCTTTCGGAGATAGCTAACAAGCTTTCCATTGTTTAGTCTCTGAAGGTCCTTTCGTGGTGGATCTTTCGACTGGAGCTAGTACTTCCGAAACTGAAAAGACTCAAGCTCCCAAGATGAGGCCTTCTTTCCGTTCTAGGAACAAACCTGCTGCAGCTGCCAGTGCTTCGCGAGGTAGCGATAAGACCCAAGGAGGAGCCTTTCTTAGCTCACTGAAGGAGGTCCTTGATGACGGGACCTCTGTCCCTGCTAAGGATGTTAACCCAGTTGAGCCCAGAGCTCAAGATGTTGTTCCCCATCCTGAGGTTCCGACGGTTGAAGCTAACCCTCAGGCTGCTAGAGATCCTCTCGAGGTCGAACCTCCGAGAAACAAGAGGTCTCGGACTGATTTGGGAGATAGGCCCACCAGGTCTTCCTCCTCGTCTTCTCGGGGAGGGACCGTGGGTTGGAACTTCTCCCATTCTAAGCCGGGATCGATATTGGATGATCCTTGGGGTTTGGCAACCATCATGAGGCATATGAAGACAGTGGGATGCTCCATGCCTTCAATCAATGGTCTGTCCAACAAGGAAGAGTACATTGAGATAGCTCACCACATGGGTCAAGTACGTAACCTCATTTTTTTTTTGGTTCGCTATTGATCCAATGTTTCATCTGAACATATATATTTTTTGTTTTAGCTGGCCGGAGCCATTAACAGGGCTCAGCTGAGGTTTGAAGAGACCGTGCATGATGCTCCTAGCGCTAGAGACTTAGCTCAGGCCACTGAATTGTTCAAGACTACCAAGATGGAGCTCGACCTGGCTCGTGCTCGAGTTTCTGAGCTTGAAGCTGAGGTCGGGAGGCTCGGTTTGAAGGCTGATACTCAACAAGGGAAGATCGAGAGTCAGGCCATCGACATTCGGGTGAAGAATAGGAAGATCAATGAGTTAGATGCTGCTCGCAGGATAGCTGAGCACCAGGTCCAAGAGTTGATCGCTTCGTCTCGGGTTAGTCAACAGAACAAAGAGGCTGAAGTTAAGCTAGCTGTCAGGAAAGGTAAGAAGGAGGTGGCCGAAGCCTACAACAAGATCCTGATCTCTGTGAAGGAGAAGTTTGTCAAGAAAAAGGAAGAGACTGATGCTCTGATTTACGCTCAGGAGCTTCAGGCAAACACCGAGCTTCTGAAAGAGTTATTATCTAAGGAGATTGAGAATGCTGAGGATGAGTACCATCGTTTGATGGTTTTGATCCCGGATGCTGGTGCTGCGTATGAGAAGGCTCAAGTTTCTGATTTCTCAATCAGCAAGCTCCCCATTCCCCAATTCTCCGAGAGCTCAGGTACTTTCGAGATTAATATATTTAATCCGACGTTTTCTGGAGAATATGGTTCTAACTTGGGTTCGGTCTCTCCTGATTTAGTCCCCGTTGAGGCGACCCCGGGAGGTGATGACCAAGATGTTGAAGAAGAGGTTCCTGCCCAGGAGGATGATCCTATCGAGGAGGATAAGGATGGTGAAGCTGATCCTGGATCCAAGGAAGGTTAAGAGCCGATGCTCTTTATGTTTAAAACTTCTGCCCAATGGGCTTCTTTATCTTTTGCTTTCAAGACTTATAGCCTGAGGAGGCTTTTAAACCTTTGTCTCTGTTGAGGTCTCTTGAACCTTTGTCGGCCTGAGGAGGCCTTTAAACCTTTCATCTATCAAGACTTGGTTTTCAGTTTTATTTTAACAATTTTTGACTTTAGTTGTGAAATATGACAGCTTAATCATAATCGATCTCGTGATAAGTCTGAAAGACTTTAGTCGTTTTTAGTTCCTTAAGAGGAATTCTTGGAGTATCGGGATTAGCTTAGGGTTTTTAGGAACCTAAGTTTAAGCTGGACACCTCAGGTGGGGGTTCTTGGGAACCTGAACTTGTTTATGGGATTTCAAGACCCGTTGAGACTTGCTTAGGATTTTAAGACCTTTGTGATTCGATGAGGATTTTAAGACCTCGAAGATTTATAAGGATTTTAAGACCTTGGAGAATTGACAAGGATTTTAAGACCTTGGAGATTTGGTAAGGATTTTAAGACCTTAGGTCCAGGTTCGACGAGACCTGATATTGTCTGAAGGATTTTAAGACCTTTAGGATTGCTAAGGATTTTAAGACCTTAGGTCCAGGTTCGTCGAGACCTGATATTGTCTGAAGGATTTTAAGACCTTAGGTTCAGGTTCGTCGAGACCTGACATTGCTTTAAAGGATTTTAAGACCTTTAGGACTGCTAAGGATTTTAAGACCTTAGGTTCAGGTTTGCAAGGACCTGTTTTGTTAAAAAATTGAGATATCGAAAATGATTTCTTTATTGATAGTTGGATACATGGTATCATAGTAATCATACAACTGCTGTATTATAACGATCATACATTTGCTGCATGAGCTATGTGATTTTAATCAGACATATGCCCCCTTTGATTGTAGTGAACGAAGTGTTGAAATGAGGTTGGGGCTGCACTCATGACGGAGTTGCCTACGTACCCAGTCAAGGGATCAAGCCTAACGTAGTTCAGGAATTTTAGGTACCTAATGATAATATCTCTTAAGATTCGTGGCGTTCCACGATCTGATTTCAGGTACCCCGGTTCGCACCTTTCGGAGCTTATAAACGCCAGGTCGTACTACATGGATGATCTGATAGGGACCTTCCCAGTTAGTTCCTAACTTCCCAGCATTTGGCTCTTTGGTTCCTTCGAAAACTTTCCTAAGTACTAGGTCACCCACAGCAAACTGCCGGAGCCTGACTTTGGAATTGTACTGTCGTGCCATTGCTTGCTGATAGTTCTGAATGCGAATCAAAGCTCGGTCCCGTCTTTCCTCAATTAGATCGAGGCTGTCAGTTAGGAGCTGATCATTAGCTGCGGGATTGGATGTACAGAGTTCCCGGCGGAGGCTACCAGCAATGGTTGCAGCTGGAACGACGGCTTCCATCCCATATGCTAAGGAGAAAGGAGTTTCTTCTGTAGCTTTTCGTGGGGTGGTTCGACATGCCCAAAGTACTTCAAGTAACTTCTCTGACCAGAATTCCTTCTGGGTTCCGAGGCGTTTCTTGAGGTTTGCTAGTATTGATTTATTAGCAGCCTCCGCCTGTCCGTTACCTTGGGGTCGGCGAGGTGATGAGAAGGTCAGGCGGATATTCCACTTGTCACAAAATATTTTGAAATCGTGGGATATGAATTGTCCTCCATTATCGGTTACGATTTCGTATGGGACGCCGTGTCTACATATGATATCTTTCCATACAAATTGCTCGACCTCGAACCTGGTTATCTGCTGGAAAGCTTCGGCCTCTATCCATTTGGTGAAGTAGTCTGTTAAGACTAAGAGGAAGCGTAGCTTCTTCTTTCCACTTCCTGATGGTACTAGTGGTCCCACGATATCCATGGACCATCTCATAAATGGGTAAGGGGCGGATATGTTAGACAGCTTCTCCGCAGGCTGGTGTATAATCGGTGCATGCCTCTGGCATTTGTCGCATGAAGAGGAATAGGCCTCACAATCTGCAATAATGGTAGGCCAGAAATATCCTTGTCTTTTGATTCTGATGGCTAAAGCTCTTCCTCCAGAGTGGTTCCCGCAGGAGCCGTCGTGCATTTCCTTCATGAGTCTCATAGCAACGAGGCCATGGACGCATTTTAGGTAAGGTCCGGAAATGCTTCGTTTGAGGAGGACAGATTCAGTTACGCAATATCTCGCGCTTAATGCTTTGAGCTTTCGAGCCTCCCATTTATTGGGTGGAGTCTTTCCCTCCAGGATGTATTGCGTGATTGGAATTCTCCAATCCTCTCTTCCTACAACTTTGTTATGAAGAGACGAGGGAGGTTCCTGTTCGGGACCTAGTGTCGTGGTGCCCCCGGAGGTATTGGTAGGATTGGGCTCCAGGGAGTCTGAATTCCGAGGAATACCTCCAGATGAATTTTGGAGAGCTGTACGGCTTCTGGTTTTAACTCTGCAGATTACTGGGTCTGAGTTGGTGCCCCCGGGGGTATTCTCGAGAGGTCAGGCTCTAAGGAGTCTGAATTTCGAGGAATATCTTCCGTGACTTGGATTATGTTCCCGGAGGTATGCTTTTTTGCGCTGCATATTCTGGTTTTTGGAAACCAAAATGTTGTGAAAACCTGGGTAGCTACCGCTTCAGGGCAGGTACCTTCGGGTTGCGCCTTTAGTTTGCTTTCTTTTTCAGCTTTAGTAGCTATGTCGATGCTTGGTTTCTCGATTCCTTCTACGGGTATGATTCGTTTTACGAGGGGGTCTGAGGTGGAAGCTAAAGCAGCCAATGCATCTGCTGAGGAGTTCTCACCTCGTGGGATTCTCGTTAGCTCGAATTTGTCGAACTGCCTAGTGAGGTTCTGGACGACTTCGAGATATGCCCCCATTCTTTCGTCCCTCGTTTCATATTCTCCGTGAAACTGGCTAGCTACTAGCTGTGAATCACTATAAGCGTTTAGCTCTCGGATTCCGAGGCTTAGGGCGAGCTTCAACCCTGCGATTAGTGCTTCATATTCAGCTTCGTTGTTTGAGGCGCTGAATCCGAGCCTATATGACTGCTCGATGGTTTCTCCTGCTGAAGAAGTTAGCCTTAGACCGATACCGGAGCCCTGTTTTGATGAGGCTCCGTCGACGTATAGGCTCCACTTCGGAGATTCCATTTCGGAGTCTAACTGCTCGGATGTCAATTCGATGACAAAATCAGCGAGGACCTGAGCTTTCGCTGCTGCTCGAGGTCTATACTCAATATCATATTCGCTGAGTTCTATGGCCCATTTAGCCAATCGCCCTGACTGGCTGGGGCTGTGCAGGATCATCGTAATGGTTGTGAGGTCATTACAACGATCGAATGCGATTGGAAGTAAGGTCGCAATTTTCTGGCAGCTGTTACGACTGCTAGAGCTAGTTTTTCCATCGCAGGGTACCTGGTTTCGGCATCTATCAAACTTTTACTGGTGTAATAGACAGGTCTTTGTTCGTTTTGTTCCTCTCGTACTAGAACGCCGCTGACTGCAGCAGTTGATACAGCGAGATATAGGTACAATGGCTCTCCTAGTACTGGTTTAGATAGGATCGGAGGTTCGGAGAGGTAAGCTTTCAATTGTTTGAAGGCTTCCTCACATTTCTCGTCCCATAAGAACTTCTTATTATTCCTTAGAAGCTTGTAAAATGGGAGACATTTATCGGTAGACTTGGATATGAATCGATTCAACGCCGCGATTCGTCCAGTCAGTCTCTGCACCTCCCTGGTCGTCTTAGGTGACGGCATTTCTAGGAAGGTTGCTATCTGCTGCGGGTTGGCTTCAATGCCTCTTTCGGTTACGAGATAGCCTAGGAACTCGCCTGAAGGTACCCCGAAAGTACATTTAGTGGGATTGAGCTTCATATCGTACTTGTTCAGGATATCGAAGCATTCCCTTAAATGGGAGATATGATCTTCCCCGGCTGAGGATTTGACTAGCATGTCGTCGATATAGACCTCCATGGTTTTTCCAAGTTGTCCAGCAAACATCTTATTTACTAGCCTTTGATAGGTAGCTCCTGCGTTCTTTAATCCGAAGGCATAACCTTATAACAATAGGTTCCTCGTTCGGTTATGAATGCGGTTTTCTCCTGGTCCTCAGGATCCATCATGATTTGGTTATATCCTGAGAAGGCATCCATGAAGGATAGGAGTCGATGGCCAGCTGTTGCTTCAACTAGGCGGTCGATGTGAGGTAACGGGAAGCTGTCTTTAGGGCAAGCTTTGTTTAGGTCTGTGAAATCTACGCAGATTCTCCACTTCCCGTTTTTCTTCTTTACCACTACTGGGTTAGCTAACCAGTCGGGGTAATGTACCTCTCGAATGGACCCAGCTTTCGTAAGTCGGTCAACTTCGTCGTTAACAGCTTGAGCCTTTTCGAGACCTAGCTTACGACGCTTCTGTTTGATCGGTTTGAAAGTAGGGTCAACTTTTAGCTTATGGGTGGTGACGTTCGGGTCTATTCCTTTCATGTCGTTAGTGGACCATGCAAAGGTTTTGACATTGCTTTTCAAAAAATCGATGAGCTCCTTTTTTGTCTCAAGAGGTAGCTCGGACCCGATGCTCACCTGTCTTTCAGGATTTGAGTCGTCAATGCAAACTTTTTCGGTTAGGTTCCTGGGGGGACCTCGAATGTTTTGTTGCATTTCGCGACTTTCCTGGATCTGTAATTGCTATTGGGGGGATTTTTTGAGGATTTCGAATCCTCCCAAATAGCAGATCCTGGATATCTTCTGGCTACCGTGTATGGTAGCTATCCCTTCGGGTGTTGGGAATTTTACGCACTGATGGTACGTTGAGGCTACTGCCTTCATTTTGTGGATCCAAGGTCTTCCCAAAATCGCGTGGAACGGGGAAGGTCTATCGATGACTACTAAGTTGGTCATTTTCATTATTCCGCCAGCTATGACTGGGAGCTTGATAGTTCCCAATGAGGTAGCTGTTTCTCCGGAGAAGCCTACGAGGTTAGCTTTTTGTCCAATAATTTCGTAGTCGTCTATTTCCATCCCTTTTAGGGTATTATAGAAAATGAGGTCGACAGAGCTTCCTGTGTCTATCATGAGCTTAGGAACCTCGTATCCTGCGATGTTCAGGGTGACGATCAGCGCATCATCATGAGGTCTGTCAAGATTTGAGGTCTCGCTTTCCCAGAAAGAAATCTTAGTGTTGGATTCAGGATTAGGAGGCTTAGGTCCAGTGTTAGACACAGCCTTCCGCACGTGGTTCTTAATGGAATTGACGGAGTCTTGACATATGTCTGATCCTCCAAGGATACAGTCCACCCTCGAGTCGGGGCTCGATTGAGGGGACGGTTTGCTCAAGAGAGCTTCGACTTGTAAACTTTTTCCTTGGGGGAATTTCCCGAGAATCATTTCGACTCTTTTCTTGGGAGCTGGAGGTGGCGAATCGGTCTCCTTCTCAGGTGACCTCTCACGTTTAGGGGAGGTGTCCCTGGAACCTCTTTTCTGATAAGGTGGTGGCTTTTTGAGGTCCACGCCCTTTATTTCTCCAGCTGCGAATTTAGCTGCCAGCTGGCGTTGGAGGTCCCAACATTCTTCGGTTGAGTGTCCTTCACGATCGTGATAAGAGCAACGTTTGCCTTTATCGAAGCCTTTTGACCAGGGAGTTTTGTTTGCTGCTGCAACAGGTTTATCTTCCTTATCCTCCTCGATTGCGTAGGAATGTTCTCCCTGAGTTTGATTATTTCGAGGGTTACCCTTTTTATGAGGTCCCTTAGTCTCGGAGGAGTCACCTTTCGAATGATTCTGTGGTTTCTTGTGGAGTTTATCCAGTGCAGCTGTCTCCTCCTCCAAAGTAATATATTTGGTGGCTCTATGAAGAGCGTCGTCGATAGTTGGAGGAGCGTTGAGTGTTAATTCTGACCAGAATTTCGATCTATAGAACAGGCCTCTCCTAAGGGCCTCGATAGCGACTAGGTCGTTAGGATTCGAGAGCTTAGTTCTTATTGCCCTGAATTTCTCAATGTAGACTCGTAATGAATCTCCCATTCCTTGGCTGACCTTCCAAAGGTCGGCCTCGGAGGCTTGCTTCCGGATATGGGTCGAGTATTGCTTCATAAAGGCATTGGTTAATTGATCGAAGTTGTCTATCGAGGCTGGCTCGAGGCCGGAGAACCACTCAAAGGCTGTTCCGACCAGACTTTCGGCGAATGTTCTACAGTAATCTGCTTCACATTCTTCCTCAGTGAAATGGGCTTTAACAATTGCCAATCGGAAAGCTCTCAGATAGGCCTTCGGGTCGGAGGTCCCATCATACTCAGGAATTCTGATTTTTCGGGTATCTCTTATGTGAGAGCTGGCAATTCTGTCCGTGAATGAAGTTCCACGGGTTTCTTCGATTAAGCTATCGATTTCGGGAGCTGAACTCGTAGCTTTATGGACTTGAGCTCCCAATTTCTGGAGAGCCGCGTGAGTTCTCTCCATATATCTACGGATAGCTTCAGGTCCTTCAAGCGGAAGGATATTTGGATCGTTCGCAGGCACCCGACGGGTAGGTTCCTGACGGAATCGAGTTGGCTCATCTTCCCATGCGGTTAGTGGGCTACGTCGCTCGTCATTTCTTGGGTTATCGGAGTTTATCCTTTGATAACCGTCCTCATTCGGGACCGAGCTTCTAGTTTGATAAACCGAAGCTGACGCTCTGCCTCCAGATGGGAAGGATATTCCTGCTCCGGACCTAGAATCAGGTGGCGGAGGAGGTAAACGATTACTTCTGTCAGTGACCTGACCGGGTGTGGAGCTGGTTGTCGCTACGTTACTTCCCATAGCACTAGCATTAGGTGGATTGAACACGGGAACTGTTCCAATATGAGGTGTCTGGAAAGCAGATCCGCGTCCTTCAGGGACAGTGCTATCAGGGGAAAAGTTTAAACGTGCTCGGGGAAAAGAGGGATCGGTTAATCGATCATGGAAGGTGGCCCCCGGAGCTGGACGTTGCGGTGGTTGGGTTGTTGCGTTTAGAGATCTAGTTATCTCTTCGAATCGTTGTTGACGTATAGTCAACTGATGTATCGTGCGCTCACTTTCCTGAGCTTTGTCCACTAATTGTATCATCATTTGGCGGATCTCAGAGAGCTGAGCCTCCGTTTGATTCGGAATGGCTTGCTGCTGAGGATTCTCCGATGATCTCGGGTTAATAACTCCGGTTGTAGTTTGGCTCGTTCGAGCATCAACCGGAAGCTGTTGCCCAGATCGGTGGTCGCCACGTTGAGGCTCTGTGAATACGAGACTAGAGCCTCGGAGATCGACGAATCTCAATTGTTGTCTGATCGGTAGGGTTCATCCTCGAGTTAGAGTAAGGGATTCGATTGTTTCTTCCCCACAGACGGCGCCAATTGTGAGGGGTAAAACTCACACCTAGATTTTAGATCAGGTTTATGTTTTGAAGAGGTTAGGGAAAGATTATCGCGGGCTGAATCCCGTAAGAACTTGATGAATGAACTTTGATTTGTATTGATATAATAGAAATGAAATGGTTACAAGAGATGATCTCTGATGAATGAAAAGACCACGAGAGAATTACAAGTAAGAATGTTTAAACGAATGTTCAATAAAAATATGAGTAGGTTCAGATCCCTTTCTTCGTCTCCGACTTTCTCTTTTTATAGCTTTAGACTTCTTTAGGTTGTTTGTAACTGATCTCCGAGATCCTCTCCACTTGAGGTGGAATCTGCAACAGCTTCCCCTTGACCGGGTCCTGCGCTCCTTCTGGTTGCGGCGTGAGCTTCCTCTTCGTCGTGACCTCCTTAGTTAGGATCCTTAGCTTTCAGCCTCCGGTTCTAGCCTAGCTCTCTTTTAGACTTCAGACTCGTGATGGGCTTGTCGTGGCCCATCATCATCTTTATTATTGAATAATCAGTTACCGGGCCATATTCGGGCCCAACAAAGTCTTGGTGAAGTAGTCGGCTAAACCATTTCGTCCTCGATATCGATCGACAACACTAAATGTGTATCGATCGATTATAATCTTCTAGTACGCGGATCTTCTCAGCTACATCGATCGACGACTCAGGATGAGTATCGATCGATTGTAATCGCAATGTTGACTTCCGACTTAGTCTTGAATGGTCAACTCGGGTGTATCATCTCTTGTACTCCAAAATGCTCCAAAAACATCACTTTCTTACAAAATCCTCCTGAACCTGAAAACATACCTAACAGGCTAGAAAACAGAATAAATATATAGTAAAATATTAGTATACCATGGTTAAAAACGGGTAAAATCCATGGTATATCAACTCCCCCAGACTTACTCCTTTGCTTGTCCTCAAGCAAAAACAGTAGTCTTTGGAAAAGGTTTGGAAATAGCAGGAACTCAAGGATTCAATATATTGAAGTCATCACTCTATGGGTTTGCAATTCATGTCTAAACATCCTAATCACAGAAGTTCATCATGCCTTATCCTAGCTTAGCAACTAAACTCATCTAGTCAACAACTTAGCAATTCTCATCTGACATTCCCCTCTACTAACCTCATTTCTTAACATAAAATAAAGTGTAGGCTTTACCTTGGGAGTATCGATCAAAGAACACATGGATTCAACTCAAACAAGTATCTGAACACACAGGTAGTCTTCTCTGATTCCTTTCTCCCCTCTTCTCTCTTCACTGAATCTCTTATTAGTTTCAATTTCAACAGGTTTCGATGCCACATAGGTCATCTAGTCCATCTCATTGACATTTGCGTTGTAACTCATACATTTTTGACAAAGTGTAGCGAATAATGGGGTCGCAGGAATCACTTCTACCCCTCGTTTCCACAATGTGTGATCATTCTTGAGATTTAGAATACTGGGGTCGCAGGAGACACTCCTACCCCTCTGCTTCTCAAGAAATCATTTCAATCTTTTATAACATAAACTTAGATCTCGAGATGCCAAAGAGAGCGAAGGAAGGGAACCAGAAACACACATACTTTTTACTTTCCAGACTTGTAAGAGGATTCCGATCCAGTGATATCCAAGCCCCAAGACAAGCAAATAAGTCAGTATTAGTGTTGGAGGTCAGCTTTGGTTCCTTCAAACAATCTTAGCTAGTGAATATAGATAGCAAGTTGATCCACTTTAGCATCTTTAGTACTATCTGCAATTAATATTCTTAGAATGGTGCTAAAGAGTGGTCAGACAATCAAATATAAATCATATCAATGTTTCTATTTAATACTTATGCGAAAAAATAATTTTGAAAAACATTTTAATAAAAACACATATTAGTAAACTCCCCCAGACTTAAATTACACTGTCCCAGTGTAACATCCGGTGGTGAGATAGATAAAATAAAACATAAAAAATATAACAAGTTAGAATGAATAAACCTGATTGACAAGATGTCGATCGATTCGTAGTGGTATACGTCGATCATTAGTAATGGTCGTGTGGTGTCGAGCGATATGAATGGTGAATGTCGGTCGATGGAATTATCATTCTACTTGGATCTAATAAAAACTGCAAAATAAAGTCGAAAAATAAAAGCAAAAATGAAAATGAAAAATAAAATAAAGAAAAAGAAAACCTAATAGTGGGTTGCCTCCCACTCAGCGCTTGGTTATAGTCATTTAGCTTGACTGTGGTAGGTGAGTGACTCATGGGATGCAGTGGGGGTTTTTGTTTGCTGGTGGGCAAACACTTCCCTCATCGTTGGACTCAGTAGCAGTGAAGCTTCTTGTGGCATCACCTGATCTTGTCCATCTAGGAGATATCTTTGCTAAATCGTCCTTGATGATTTGCAACCTTCAGACCAAATCTTCTGTGTCTAACTGATGCTGATGGAAACCAAATCTTGAATGCGCACTTAGTTTGGCATGTTGGTCCTGAGTCTGTTGATCCTTGTCGGCCAAAGCGGTGGTATCGATCGATGCCACAATTGGTATGTCGGTCGCTTCGCTGGGATCACTGTCGATCGACTCCGTGTCAGATTTGTCGATCGATTCTGAACGTTGGCCTTGGTACTCAAGATTGCTCTGCATAGTGCGTATCTCATTCTTCAAGAGACCAGTAGCTCTGCAAAGATTGGTCACTCTTGCATTGAGAGTCTCCTCAATGTTATCACTTCTTTCTGTGAGTCTCTCCTCCATAGAATTCATAGTTTCGTAAAGCTGATCTTTGATATCATCAACTTCTGCTGCAGTGCATACTCTCTTCGCTGGTGGTGGTTCGGTGTCGATTGATGTTGGTCTAGGCCTGTCGATCGATGCTTCGTAGCTGTCACGGAGATCAATATAAGCTTGAACAATGCTCATGTCTCTTTCTAACTTGTCCAGCTGCCGTGACATTGTGTGTTGGCATCGCAGGATAGGAGAACTGAAGAGCTCATGTTTTCTTACATACGCTTTCATCCTATCTTCTAGTTCTGCGAACCTTTTGTCGATCGATGATGAAGTATATGTGTCGATCGATGAAAAAGTAGCAAGCTTAGCTTTGTCATTCTGGCGAATTGTGTCCAACTCTTTCTGTAGAAGATCGATCCTCTTGCTTAACCATTCGACATTGTTGTTGAGAGGGCTGTAGACGTCTCCAATCCGTGTATTGATGTAAGCAACCTCCCATTCATCTTTCTTAGGTGATGAACATTCCGGTCGGTCCATGGATGTAGTCTTGCCGATGTCGATCGATGGTACAGGTACTCTGTCAGTCGATACTGGTGGTGTAGCCTCTCTCTCAAGCGTGGTCAATATGTTTCCGAGTTCCACTCTTATCTCAGCCATATCATTCTGGTAGTCTTTGTAACTGACATCCAAAGGCTGGAAAGTGTCTTCCACCAATGAGCGCATGTTTGCCTCAAGGTGCGCCTGAGCTCTCCATACATCAGTCACCATATCATCCACCTCCTCTCTACTGTAGGGCACTGGTGGTGGTGTGTATGCATGGTAAGGGCGTGTGTGTATTGGAAGTTGTAAGCAACCTCTGTGAAAAATGGATGCTCTATCCAAAAGTCTCTTTACTTGCTCCTTGGTAACATGGATGATCTCACCATCAACTCCTCTAGCATAGCCAAACTCATCTCTGTAGACACCATATTCATCCTTAGCCTCCCACTTGAATCTCCTGGATCCATCGATAGTGAAGGCACGTCGTCCAAACTCCAGTCGTCTGTCGGGCGATCGGACTCGCTGTCGATCCTGGATGTCCGCCGTCGATCGACGGTGTTGAAACGATGTCGATCGATTGTGAATGTCGAGGTGGACCGAAGTGTTGAGGAACTGGATCCTCCCTTGTGTTGGTGTTGTGGTTGTCCTGGACGTGATGTAGGATGTCTGGATGGCTACATTGCTTTGTGAACAGGTTTTCTGGTCCATTGGCAACTTGGAGGATGTCTGCTATGTCATCTCTGGATATGTGCAGAACTCTTCCATCCATAGCTCTTGCATAGCCATCCGTGTCCCTGAAAATTCCAAATTCATCAGGTGTTAATGAAACATTCCTGATATCATAAGGTTCATGAGATCTCGGTTGAGCTCTGTTGAAGGTGTCGATCGATGGGTTTGTGGTGGTGGCGGTCGATGGTGCACGTATAGCTGCACGGTTGGATCGATTGAACATGTTGTTGCAGTCTTCCATTGATGAATCTCTAAATGCTGGAAGCTGCTGGGTAGAAAGGTGAAAAGTTTTGAATTTTCGTGGCTTGAGTTGTCAACCTTTTATACCCATGTGTTGCCCTAATCGGTGAAATTCTGATTTTGTCCTTTAAGTCGTCCGGGTTAATATCGATCGATATTATACTGGCAATATCGATCGATGGACGATGTCGTTTTGCTGGATGAAGTAGATAATCGATCGATGGTGGGCGTTTGTTGTCGATCGATTGTGGTGCAAATCTGTCATTCTCCAAGTAGATTTCCCAAGCTCTCTCTTCCCAATAGTCTTCATCATATTCTTCACTGTGGTCTCCACTGCGGAAAGAGGTGGCTATGTCTACTGCAAAACTCTCATGAAATCCGCTATCTGCCCAACTCCTTATTGAGTAATCATCTTCCTTTTGGTTGGTTGGGATGGCGAAATTCGGGTAGCAATGATCTGGTAGATCGAGTTTATCATCCGGTGGGTCTCTGTCGATCGATAATCCATAGTTGTTGTCGATCTCCTCTGACTTGAATGTGTCGATCGATGACGTTAAAGTACTGTCGATCGATCCCGAGTACTCTGTCTCATACTCGACTTCACAATGACAAACTGCGATGATACCAGTATCATCTTCCTTTACCACTAATTTGGCTGGTGGTTTGTCAAGCTTGACAGGGTCGCAGTGGATATCTGGATCTATCATAGTCAAGCACATCTTGTTGGTCTTCATGTCACATATGGCTCATACTGTAGCCATAAATGCTCTTCCAAGTAAGAGGGAAGAGTTCCAATTTAGCTTGATGTCTAGGACATGAAAATCCACAGGGACGATAGCATCACCAATGTGCACCTCTAGGTCTTTGATGAAACCTCCAGAGTTTCTCTGAGAGTAATCCATGAAAGTAAAGATCTGTGGTGAAGGCTCTACTTGCAGGCCCAGATGGTCTGCCATGACCTTTGGTAAGATGCTGACTGATGAACCAGTGTCACATAGTGCGTGAGGAAATTCAATACCTTGTACCACACAGGGTATTGCAAACTTCCCATGATCACTCTTCTTTAGCAAAGTAATCATTTTCCTCATCTCTTCTCTGACGTTGTCAAACCTTCTCCTAATGTCAGTTTCAGTCTCCCTTGTGTCTCTGAAGAACATCCACAATATCTTTGTGAAATAAACCTCCTCAAAAGGTTTCTCTGGTGGGATTCCGATAACTCTCTTAGTGAAACCATCAATCTCTTTTTCATTAGCTTTCCTCTTAAGGTTCTTAGGAATCTTCTCCTTCCTACTCCGTAACCTTCTTCCTTCAGTTCCCTCTGATGTAGGTGTAGTGTCTGAAGGGTTACTAGTTATCTCGGTAGGGGTAGCTTGTGGTTTCGGTGTGGGTCTGAGTGCATTGATTCGGTTGCTGTCTATCGATGGTAGTTGCACTCGGTATATGAGAGGTGCGTGTCGATCGATAGGTGGAGAATAGGATCGATCGATACGTTTCTCTTCATTGTGTCGATCGATGAGTTTCTCTTCATTTTGTCCTTCCCCTACTTCCTTAGAAGTTCCAATCCTCCTGATAGAGTCTTCAGTCTAGACAATCTGAGTCTCAAGTTTCTTAACTTGAGTGCAGATGGTATCTATCCTCGTGGTCAGATTGTTAAAGACAGAGTCAATCTTCCCATTGAAGTCTACTGTAAGCTTCTGCTGACCTTCCAGAACTCTATCAATCATGGCATCAAACTTACTCTCTTGGGTGGGTGGCGGTGGGTTTTGGTAAGCTGAGTTGCCGTAGTTCCTTGTGTTGGTGAAGGGTTTCTGATACTGTGAACTCTGGTTGTAGTTACTCTTCTGACCACTGCCAAAGAAGTTTCTGTTTCCACTCTGGTTTCCATATCTCTGGAATCTAGTACCTCCAATGTAGTTCACACCTTCCTCTGTATCATCCTCTCTAGCCTCTCCTTCTTCAGCTGAGCAGACTGGTTGTCCCAGAAATGCATGTAAAGCATCTATCTTGGTTCTGACTTCATTCATCTGGTCTTCACCAATGGCTGCAACCGATTTCTTCTTGTCAGAGTCAGTGTTCTTGGTGCTGCTGCTGTTGGCTAGGTTCTCAATAAGTCTCACAGCCTCTCTTGGATTCCTAGTGTTGAAGTTCCCCTCACTAGCAGTATCAAGAGCCATCTGATACCTTAAGGCGATACCTCTGTAAAAAGTGCTTAACAGCTGCACTTCATTGAATCCATGGTGTGGACAGTCTCGCTGGAAGAACTTAAATCTGATCCACGCGTCTTTAAAAGTCTCACTAGGCTTTTGCGCGAAAGTGGCTATTTTGCTCCATAAGTCTTCAGTGCGTGCCTCATCAAAGAAATTACGCAGGAAGGCGTTTTTGATGTCGGCCCAGGATGTCAGTGATCCTGTAGGTAGCTGCTTGAGCCAGTGCGAAGCTTTTCCAATCAGTGAGTATTTGAAGAGCTTGCAGAGTAGGTAGTCCTCGGGGATCCATCCATACGAATGGCAGCGATAAGATCCTCGAACCTCTCCAGATGGTCCATAGGATGCTCGTGTGATTGCCAGAATAAGGTATCTGAGACACGAGAGAGTAGTACTGAGGCTTGAGCTCGAAGTTCGGCTTCTGAATCTCTGGAAGTCGAATAGCTGATCTGTTGGTGTAGTACTCGTCTGGACGGTTATAGTCTGCCAACGATCGTGTTTGAGCTTCTCCTGTAGCCTCAGCTTTAGTTTCAGGGATTATGTTTCCCTGTGCATCTAGCTTCTGACCTGTTGCATTACGCAGATGACCATCTTGATCATACAGGTTTCCATTCTCGCCCTGCGTGAGAATGACAATCGCGACCATGCTTCGCAGAGTAGTGTCCATCGGTATACGGTTAGAAGTATCGATCGATGTTGATCGGTGAACGGTATCGGTCGACGGTGCTGTCTGAGTGTCGGTCGACTGTTGAACGTGAGTATCAGTCGACGGTAATGCGGTTCTGTCGATCGATGCGGAGCGTAGGTCTTTGCGGATTGAGCGTTCCAAGTGTGCAGGATCCTCTGAGAATAATAGATGATTTCCCTTGTTGCTTCTGGTACTGCTGGGCATGTACCTGAAAAGACAAGAAAAAATTTAAATAAGAAAGGGGGTAAAAGAAAAACCTAAGATTAATATGATTAAATCTAATGGCGATCAAAGCTCCCCGGCAACGGCGCCAAATTTGATAGTGCTCAAATTACCCAGTGGAGCTTACTCTTTCAAATAAGAGGTACAACTGTAGTACTTAGGGATCGAATCACAAGGAGCTAGGGAACCAATTAAATAAAATCTACTAATCAATCCTAGGTAAGGTTGGTTTATATGATAGAAATGAAAATAACAGATCCTAAAATGAGCAAGGCAGTTGCTCTAACTATCAATATGAAGGGTTGTTTAAATGGGATAAATAGTGCTAGACATAGGGTTTCTATTCAGGAATGGAGATTATAATCTCTATAAATGCTTTAATAAGTTGCTTGCATGATACTATAGATCTCAGCCGCTTAACATATGTGAATGAATCACTGGTTAAAATATCTAGATCTCTGGCCACACCTTTCGCATGATGACACAGAAAAAGAGTCGGTCGATATTCTTTTGAGATATCGAGCGATACACCTTTCGCGGCGCCGATCGATTTACCAGTAGGGTATCGATCGACGGCTTCTAGATCTGCCTAGGCGCGAACCGAATATTACCGCGAGGTCTCAAGGAGGAAATGTCGTTATTCTCAACGGGAAACAGGCACCGCTCAAATGGATAATTCAAGATAATCTAAGATCCTAGTGATCTATGTTCTAGTTAGCTACTCTAAAACAAGCATAGGGTACAATCCATTTGATGAGTATCAAAACTTAGCAATTATAGCTTGGGGCTAATCCCACAAACCTATTTAAACCCTAGATCTAACAAGTAGACTACTCAGACATAGCTAAACAATTCATAACAATAGATAGATGAAAGAATTGCATAGATAGAATAAAGTAGAAATACAAAAGGAGATGACAAATCTCTCCAATCTCTCTCAAACAAATAAAACTCTAGTCTCTCTCTCACACTCTCTGCTTTGGTTGTGAAAAGCTTCAAGCTTCAAAGGGTTTCAAAACTTGCCGTCAAAAAGACTTTGCAGGAGTATTTAAGCATTTCCATTAGGTTAAAAACTCGTCAGGGGCAATCTCGTAATTTGGTGAAGTCTTGGTGAAGTAGTCGGCTAAACTATTTCGTCCTCGATATCGATCGACAACACTAAATGTGTATCGATCGATTATAATCTTCTAGTACGCGGATCTTCTCAGCTACATCGATCGACGACTCAGGATGAGTATCGATCGATTGTAATCGCAATGTTGACTTCCGACTTAGTCTTGAATGGTCAACTCGGGTGTATCATCTCTTGTACTCCAAAATGCTCCAAAAACATCACTTTCTCACAAAATGCTCCTGAACCTGAAAACATACCTAATATGCTAGAAAACAGATTAAATATCTAGTAAAATATTAGTATAACATGGTTAAGAACGGGTAAAATCCATGGTATATCAACGATGATCGAGTGCGATTGGAAGTAGGGTCGTAATTTCCTGGCAGCTGTTCCGACCGCTAGCGCTAATTTTTCCATGGCAGAGTACCTTGTTTCGGCATCTATCAGACTCTTGCTAGTGTAATAGACAGGTCTTTGTTCGTTTTGTTCCTCTCGTACCAGCACGCCGCTAACTGCAGCAGTTGATACGGCGAGGTACATATACAGTGGCTCTCCTACTACAGGTTTGGACAGGATCAGAGGTTCGGAGAGGTAAGCTTTCAATTGCTTGAAGGCTTCCTCACATTTTTCGTCCCATAAGAACATCTTATTATTTTTTAGAAGTTTATAGAATGGGAGGCACTTATCGGTGGACCTGGATATTAATCGATTTAATGATGCGATTCGTCCAGTCAATCTCTGTACCTCTCTGGTTGTCTTAGGTGACAACATTTCCAGGAAGGTTGCTATCTGCTGCGGGTTGGCTTCAATGCCTCTTTCAGTTACGAGGTAGCCGAGGAACTCGCCTGAGGGTACTCCGAAGGTACATTTAGTGGGATTGAGCTTCATATCGTACTTGTTGAGGATATCGAAGCATTCTCTTAAGTGGGAGATATGGTCTTATCCAGCTGAGGATTTGACTAGCATATCGTCAATATAGACCTCCATGGTTTTTCCGAGTTGTCCAGCGAACATCTTATTTACTAGTCTCTGATAGGTAGCTCCTGCGTTCTTTAACCCGAATGGCATAACCTTGTAACAATAGGTTCCTCGTTCGGTTATGAATGCAGTTTTTCTTGATCCTCAGGATCCATCATGATTTGGTTGTATCCTGAGAAAGCGTCCATGAAGGACATGAGTCGATGGCCAGCTGTTGCTTCAACCAGGCGGTCGATGTGAGGTAACGGGAAACTGTCTTTAGGACAAGCCTTGTTTAGGTCAGTGAAATCTACACAGATTCTCCATTTCCCGTTTTTCTTTTCTACAACTACCGGGTTAGCTAACCAGTCAGGGTAGTGCACCTCTCGAATGGACCCAGCTTTCGTAAGTCGGTCAACTTCGTCGTTAACAGCTTGAGTCTTTTCGAGGCCCAGCTTGCGACGCTTTTGTTTGATCGGTTTGAAAGTGGGGTCTACTCTCAGTTTATGGGTGGTGACATTCGGATCTATAATGTCATTGGTGGTCCATGTAAAGGTTTTGACATTGCTTTTTAGGAAGTCAATGAGCTCCTTTTTGTCTCAAGAGGTAGCTCAGATCCGATGCTTACCTGTCTTTCAGGATTTGAGTCGTGGATGCAAATTTTTTCGGTGAGGTTCCTAGGGGACCTCGAATATTTTGTTGCATCTCACGACCCTCCTGGATC
>NC_079514.1:31278326-31307655 GCF_000801105.2 Raphanus sativus | reverse complement strand
TGTAATTGCTATTGGGGGATTTTTTGAGGATTTCGAATCCTCCCAGGTAACAGATCCTGGAGATCTTCTGGCTACCATGTAAAATAGTTATTCCGGTGTTGGGAATTTCACACATTGATGATAAGTCGAAGCTACTGCTTTCATCTTGTGGATCCAGGGTCTTCCTACGATCGCATGGAACATGGAAGGTCTGTCGATGACTACTAAATTGGTCATTTTCATTATTCTGCCAGCTATGATTGGGAGTTTGATAGTTCCCAATGAGGTAGCTGTTTCTCCGGAAAAGCCTACGAGATTAGCTTTTTGGCCAATAATTTTGTAGTCGTCTATTTCCATCACTTTCAGGGTGTTGTAGAAAATAAGGTCAACAGAGCTTCCTGTGTCTATCATAAGTTTAGGCACCTCGTATCCTGCGATGTTCAGGGTGACGATCAGGACATCATCGTGAGGTCTGTCAAGGTTTGACGTCTCACTTTCCCAGAAAGAAATCTTAGTATTGGACTCGGGGTTGGGAGGCTTAGGTCCAGTGTTAGACACAACCTTCCGTACGTGATTTTTAATAGAATTAACGGAGTCTTGACATATATCGGATCCTCCAAGGATACAGTCCACCCTCGAGTCGGGGCTCGATTGAGGTGACAGTTTGCTCAAGAAAGCCTCGATTTGTAGGCTTTTTCCTTGGGGGAATTTTCCAAGAATCATATCGACTCTTTTCTTGGGAGCTGGAGGTGGCGAATCGGTCTCCTTCTCAGGTGACCTTTCGCATTTTGGAGAGGTATCTCTGGGACCTCTTTTCTGATAGGGTGGTGGATTTTTAAGGTCCACACCCTTTATTTCTCCGGCTGCGAATTTAGCTGTCAGCTGTCGTTGGAGGTCCCAACATTCCTCAGTTGAGTGTCCTTCTCGATCATGATAGGAGCCATGTTTGTTTTTATCAAAGCCTTTTGATCAGGGGGCTTTAATCGTCGTGGCGACAGGTTTCTCTTCCTTGTCTTCCTCGACTGCATAAAAATGCTCTCCCTGAGTTTGATTGTTTCGGAAGTTCCCCTTTTTATGAGGTCCTTTTGCCTCTGAAGATTCATCTTTCGAGTGATTCTGAGGTTTCTTGTGGAGTTTATCCAGTGCAGCTGTCTCTTCCTCCAAAGTAACATATCTGGTGGCTTTATGAAGAGCATCATCGATAGTTGGGGGAGTATTGAGTGTTAGCTCCGACCAGAAATCTGATTTATACAACATACCTCTTCTAAGGCCTCGATGACGACTTGGTCGTTGGGATTCGAGAGCTTAGTTCTTACTGCTCTGAATTTCTCGATGTAGACTCGTAGCGAGTCTCCCATTCCTTGTCTGACCTTCCAGAGGTCAGCCTCAGAGGCTTGTTTCAGGATATGAGTCGAGTACTTCTTCATGAAGGCATTAGTTAACTGATCGAAACTGTCTATCTAGGCTGGTTCAAGACCAGAGAACCACTCGAGGGCTGTTCCAACCAAGTTTTCGGCAAATGTCCTGCAGTAACCTGCTTCACATTCTTCATTCGTAAAATGAGCTTTTACGATAGCTAACTGGAAAGCTCTCAAGTAAGCCTTCGGGTCGGAGGTCCCATCGTATTCGGGGATTCTAATTTTTCGGGTATCTCTTATGTAAGAGCTGGCAATTCTGTTAGTGAATGGAGTCCCACAGGTTTCTTCAATCAAGCTCTCGATTTCGGTAGCTGAGCTTGTTGCCTTATGAACTTGAGCATTCAACTTTTGGAGAGCTGCTTGAGTTCGTTCCATGTATCTGCGGATGGCGTCAGGTCCCTATAAAAGAAGGACATTTGGGTCATTATTAGGTATCTGACGAGTAGGTTCCTGACGGAATCGTGTTTGTTCATCTTCCCATGCAGCTGGTGGGCTAAGTCGCTCACCGGCTCTTGGGTTATCGGTATCTGCTCTTTGATATCCGTCCGTATTCGGGGTTGAACTTCTGGTTTGATAAACCGAAGCTGAGGTTCTGCCCCCGGACGGGAGGGATACTCCTGCTCCGGACCTAAAAATAGGCGGCGGAGGAGGCAAGCGAGTGCTCCGGTCAGCAATCTGACTGGGTGCGGATCTGGTTGTCGCTACGTTACTTCCCATAGCACTAGTGACTGGTGGATTAAACGCGGGAGCTGTCCCAGCATGAGGTGTCTGGAAAGCAGATCCCCGTCCTTCCGGAACAGTGCTATCGGGAGAAAAATCTAAACGTCCTCGGGGGAACGAGGGATCGGTCAATCGATCTCGGAAGGTGACCCCCGGACCTTGACGTTGCGGTGGTTGGGTTGTAGTGTTTAGAGATCTAGTTATCTCTTCGAATCGTTGCTGCCGAACAGCTAGCTGATGCATTGTACGCTCATTCTCTTGAGCTTTGTCTACTAACTGCATCATCATCTGGCAAATCTCAAAAAGCTGAGCCTTCGTTTGATTCGGAGCGGTTTGCTGCTGAGGATTCTCGGCGACTGGAAGCCCGGAGTTGGTTCTACATGAAGATTTCGGGTTAGTTATTCCAGTGGTAGTCTGGCTTGTTCGAGCGCTAGCCAAAGGCTGCTGCCCAGATCGGTGGTCGCCACTTCGAGGCTCTGGAGTTAAGAGACTAGAGCCTCCATCGTTCGGTGAGCCATCGCTCTGAATCGGGAGGTTAGGGTCAGACGGATTCATTGTCTGATCGGTAGGATTCATCCTCAAGTTAGAGTAAGGGATTCGATTGTTTCTTCCCCACAAACGGCGCCAATTGTGAGGGACTAAACTCACTACCTGGTTTTTAGATCAGTTTAAGATTTAAAGGAAGATAACGTGGGTGGAATCCCGTAAGAACTTGTAGAATGAATGAATGATTTTGTATTGATAACGTTGATAAAAGAATGGTTACAAAGAGATGTATTTCTTGATGATTACAAAGATGAATAAGTGTTTCAGAGTTTATGTGAATGATCGTAAGAATGAATGTCCATCTTCTTTAGTCTTTCTTCTCTTTAAATAGCCTCAGGCTCCATTTGATCGTCACCAACTAGTTCCCGAGATCCCCTCCGTGATTTGAGGGATTTGTAACAGCTCCCCTTTGACCGGGTCCTGCGCCTACTTATACGTCCACGAGCTGCCTCCTCTCCGTGACCTCTCTACCGAACATCTTTAGCTCACAGTCTCCGGCTCTAGCTTAGCTGCTTTTGAAGATTGAATTCATGATGGGCCTAGCACAGCCCGTTATCATTTTTGTTATTCGTCGCTAGCTATCGGGCCATATTCGGGCCCAACACTGTACATATCTTATTTGAAGATCTATTGTACATATTTCATTTTTCGGAAGATGAATTTTTCATTGCAAATTGATCATTAACTTTTATTTATTTTTATCTTTAGCCAAGATAATTTATATAAATTAATAATATCCAATTAAATTCAAAATTTTGACTATAATTTTCATATAATTAGATATATACACCCAAGTGCATATGAATATTTGTGTTAAGAACTTTTTAACTCGATTTAAAAGAATCAAAAATAAATAAGCTCGTTTCTTAATTCTAAACATTATTGTTAATCCTTCTAGAAAATGTATATATATGGTGTTTTTTTACAAATTATGATATTTTGTATCAGGTTATTCATGTTATGTAATAAATTTATTATACGATAATGTTTAATTTATATGAAATAATAATAGTGTTTGATTATTGTTAAAACAAATAGTTAGGTAAATATGTAAATATGAAAAGATACAAGGGTTTTATTAGTAATTAATGATAAAGTGGATATGGAATGTACTTGGAATATTATCTTTACAAGAACTAAATGAAGGAAACTACTGGAGTGAATGTTACTTTATATTTTTCTTCATTTTGTAGAAAGCGAAATTTTGAAGATAAAAATGAAGTCAACCATTTGAGATGGTCTTTGGTGTATTCAACTGAGAGTTTTAGGTGAAATGCATTAGAATGAAAAATCCACGGTTATTCAAACATGAATTTTAAAAATTCATTCAAAACCCACTGTTATTGAACTTGACATTTTGTAAAGTAATGTCTGAAATATACTGTTATTGAAAATATTTTAAGTTGTGGAGTTTTAAAATTTTTAGGTGATTTCAAGGTGTTTGGATGGAGTTTCTTAGTTAAAAAAATTAAAACTCAAATCCAACAGTTTTAGGTGATATTCTAGAGTAGTTTAACAAAAAACACTTAAATCTCTACAACTTATTGAAATCATCCAAAACTCCAATAATAATCAAATCACATTAAATGTTAAATTGAATACACCAATCGTAAGGAGACACTTCAGGAGATAATTGGAGAAGGAAAAAAAAGTAAAAGTGGAACATAAGGTATATGTAATACTTGTAATAATTATATAAGTATGAATCTAAACATTGATGATGTTTAAATTGTGGCAATGTTCTTTTGGATAGATTGATCCGAGTATTTTTTTTTTTGACATCTAAAGCTCCATATTTTATTAAGAAATTACCGGCATGATGGCCTCATGAGCCATCCAGCTTGAAAGTTGAGAGTTCACATGGGAAAAAGAGTAACCGCGAGAACGAGCTCCTTTTGCAAGGCAGTCGGCTCGGAAGTTTAGAGAATGAGGAATAAAAGATATGGAGCAAAAATTAAACATAGAACGAATAAGATGAAACTCATCAAATTCAGCCAACAAAGATGGCCAGTTGTCTTCTTCATCTTCTTCGAGGAGCTTGACAAGTTGGAGACAGTCAGTCTCAAAGGTCATAGAGCTATGGTTCAACTGAATAGAGGATTTCATGGCCTACAACAAAGTTTGAAAGTCCACATGTAGGAGGGTTAAAACTCGGTTACTAGCAAATGAACCAAAAGTCATCATCCCATCCTCGGTCGTCAGGACCATTCCTCTACCGAACAAGTTATCTTCCTTGTGCCAGGAGGCGTCGAGTGAATATACAGGGCCAGCGGTTTGTCGAGTACGGGTGGTTGGAGGAGCTACACTGTCATCGTCTTTATGGGGAGCTTCCATTGTTTGCACCAGACGCCAGCTTACGGCTTCAGATTTAGTGATCTGAACGGTCACCAAGAGTGAGGTGTCTTTGCTGTTAAAAGCTTTGTCTATTACCCATGGAACAGCTCCGAGAGTAGTATCCTGGAGGCCATAGTCTTTAGCTCGCCCTTAAGACATGATCCGAGTATCTATGTTGGGTTAATAGTAGAGTTTCAACAAAAGGTGTTTGACATGTCAATAAAGACAAGAGCACAACAAATAGAGAGGCTCCTCCTTGAACATGTTGTTTTTATCTTTGATGAATTAATCTCTTACAGATCTGTGAGAAGTATATGAATCTCTTACTGATCTGTGAGAAGTATGTGTACACAACACAACTCGTCTATTTACAACTCGTCCATTCACAACTCGTTCGTCCACAATTCGTTCATCCACAATTTTTTCCGTAAGGTTTGTCTTCGTTCTTTCCACAACTAGTGTTTATTTGCTTTAATTATATGTTTGTCCATATAATATACTATTGAATAACGTTACTTAAAGAATTAACACAAAACATATTCAAAGACACTTAATAACTATTGACATCCACAATATGTAAATATTCACATTTTGCATATAAGTGTTCTATCCACAATATGATGTCTAGAATAACTTGTTAAAAAATAATTGTATAAACATATATATATGTGGATATCAAAACATAAAGCAAAACTAGAATTTTTTTGTACATATATATTATATATTTATACATTAAAATGTTAATAATGATAAACAAAAATTGTTGGAAAACCAAAAAAAAACTGTTTTAGTAACATTTTATCAAAAGTTAACATATCTATAAATCTAACACATAATAAATAAAATAACTAAATAGTTAATATATATATATATATATATCCTAACTAAACTAACACAACTAGGGACGAGACAAATCCAAATATCACAAATTTTGGGTATTCAGATTCAGATCTGAATTCGTGATTTTTAGATCTCTGTATTTTTTAGATATTGTATTACCAGGGAGTTCCAGATCTGGATTCGTAAAAAATAATAATAATTTTATAAAATACTAAAATTCTACAAAATAATATATAAATTAAATATTTATACAAGATATATATAATATTAAAAAGTATAATATCAGAATAATTTATGTATAAATATTTGCTTATCAAATATAATTATTATTAAAACTAAAATTGAAGATGTTTTAAAAATATAGATTCTAGTATATCCGGAAAAATCAAGATATCCGGATCTAAATTTGATTTTGACGGATATGAGATTTTACTATATCACCATATACAGGCGCTCCAAGTAATCTCGTTGACACAAAAAAGAGTCTATTACTATATAAGACACTTTTTTTCTTTCTTTTGTATTCAGTGACACTTCTTACTTGCAAAATACAATTTCTTGGACCAATCTTCTTTTCCCACTCTAAGTATTCTTCTGGATCAGCAGTGCCTTTAAACTCAGGAATTTTCAGTTTCAAACCACCAATAGGATCATTGGTTTTTGGCCTTTCTTCCTGATCACGCCTCCTTCTTCTGGTACCATTGGATCGGTTTGAATGGCTATAGTAACTTTCTGTAGCAGATCGATCTGAAGTCCTTCTAGGTCTCTCACGATCTGAGTGCTCAACCTCAGCCCTAAAGTTCTCTAGTCTCTGATCCATCAAAGTAGTCATGCGTGCAATCAAAGCATCAAGTAACAGTTGATCCATTCCATTGTTCCTATTGTTCTCTTCTCCCATGGTTCTTGTTGAATTTTAAAACACAAAACCAGTAAAAGAGATCATAGAAATAGAAAATAACAGAAAAACAGAAACTGAGACATATTCAAAAACTTTTATGAAGAATCCTAATTCTTTTCTCTGCAATTTCGAAATTCTTAAACAGATTATTTAGCAACTTCAACACTTATTCTAAGCAGATCTGACATTAACAAACATGATTCTAACAAGATTCAAACTTTAGAACAGATCTGAGAACAGAATATGGAAAGACTAAAAGTTGCAGAATTGGAAAAACACAACCTTTTGATGGAGATCTGCTATGATACCACTTGATATGATCCTAGGTGAATGGATCTCGTCCCTTAAGCTCTCCAACGGATTGTGATGATGAAATAAGCAGTGGATTGAGACGCGGAATTACTCTCAGACTATCAATGGTTTGCTTGCAAGGTAAGGATCACAGATCCGAGTAACACTTAGACAAGATTTGATCAAACAAGATTCAGAGAGAATTTTTATAAGAAAAGAGTTTGATGATTTTATTCATGATTTTCGTCCATAATATATAGGGAAGAAGTCTGTACATGCACAGCTTCTTGGAAACACACAAAATACTTAAAATTAAGGCTCCCTTGAAAACATAAATAAAGACCAAGTTTTAAATCCGAAAATAGACTAGAAAATAAGAGAAATTGCATGGTTTCATCAAGAGGCTATTGTATAAGTGTTGTGTCCAAGCCTCATTAAAAACCTTGTTTGGAAAACCCAATGGGAAAAAACCTAACCAAGGAAAAGAGTGCAAGTCACAACACCTCTCTTGATGAATGTCTTAGACGGCTTGAATCACAACCAGAGTAGTTGGATAAGCACACTCTAGAGTGCCCTGGATAGTGTATAAGAGTTTATGGAAAGCTTGATTGAATCTGGCTTGCTTGGATCTAGTCATTCGACCAACTGGTACTTCTAGGTCCTTGCCATTTGTTTCCTCAGGTTCAAGCTGCTCCATGGTTCTTTCTTCAACTTCCTTAAGCTCTGGTTCAAGTTGTTCCATCTCTTTAGTTCCATTGCTTGTCAAGATCACATCAAGTTCTATAGAAGTCTTCTGAAAGTCTTTCCAAAGTTTTCTCAATGTCAAAAGAAGTATACCTGAGATACTTTTGCAATTGACTATATTGACTTTTCCAGAGAAGACTTTCCTAGAAGTCTTCTCTCGTAACCAAAGGTTTGACCAAAAACCCAAAATAAAATTGAGAAGACTTATAAAGATGTCTTCCTCGAGAAGACTTATCAAGAAGTCTTCTAATTAATATTTAATGTTTTTTTATTATTATTTTTCAATTGCAAAAGTAACCCACACAGACTTCTTGCGATAATGAAAGGACTTCGGAATTTTTTTAGAAGACTTCTAAAGAAGTCTTCCTCGAGAAGACTTTCCGAGAAGTCTTCTATAAGAAGTTAATTTCTGAGAAACTTTGGTCATTGTTTATCCGAGAAAACTTTTCGAGAAGTATTATGTGGGATTTTTCTGGTTTTTTTTTCTTACAAATGGAAATTAGAAGACTTATGAGGAAGTATTCTTGATGAAGAACACATCTAAAAAGTCTTCTGAAAGTCTTCCCAAAGTATTATGAAAGTCTTCATGAACATCTATGAAAAAAACGATTTCGTACCTTTAAACATGTGAGATGACTTGCTTAGCTTCTCCAAGCACCCATAACATCACTACAAAAGCTACCAAGTCGCTAATGACCAAGAATCATGAGCTTTGATGTCTCTATAAACCTTGCAAATCTTGGAATCAAAATCTTGGTTTTTTGGATGAATCTAAAGAGAAAGTGAAAGAGTTGTGAATTGTGTGCATGAGTAATGAGATATGAAGAGTAAAAATCGAACTTTGGTGCATTAAGAGCTTCAAATTGGTTGTTCATGATGGTTGGTATATTGATAGAAATGTCAATATTGTAAATATTTGGTGAAGATAAGGATGATAAGGTAAAAGACTCATTTTCAAAACAAAAAATGAAAAAATAATGGCATTTTCGTGAATAAATCGAACTTCTATGGTGAATAGGAAAAAATAAAGTTTTAAAAAAACATGAGTTATTTTTGAGTTTGGCTTGCAATTTTAAGTCATATTTAAAAAAAACCAAATTTATTAATTATTTTTAAGATCTAATACAGAGAAGACTCCTACTGGCCAGAAGAACACTTCAATTTAGGTGAGAAACATAATTTCTTGTAAAATTTAGGCAAAAACCCTAAATTTTACCAAAATTTAGGTAGGATATATTAGAAAACTTTTTGGAAAGTCTTTTGTGAATCTTTCAGACCTTCTAATCAAATAACTTAGCAACAAAAACACTTCCTTAAACTTGAAAGATACTTAAAAAATGTTTAAATCAAGTTATCAGATACTTAAACTTAAAAGATACTTAAAAGTTGTTGGGAGACAATGATGGCTAAGATTACTTCTGAGAAGCCTCTGTTTCTTGAAACAGCTCATCTTTGTATTAGTGGACGTGGATAACGAGGATTATGGAAGCCAGTTGCTGACTACTTTGGTGTGTCTGGCGATGGTCTTTAAGTAAGTCCGTCTTTTCGTATAAGAACACCACTAGTTCCATCACCACCATTGGCTTCTGTGATGTATTCTTCTCTCTTTCCCAGACGTCCTAACTCTTTTTCCTTTTTTTTTTTTTTGATTAACTCTTTTTCCTAGACGTCCTAACGAGTTGCTTATCTTTTGCCTCTGATGCAGAGTTGATTCTAAGATAAGAACTCCTGAGCTTGATAGCAAACACATCATGCTACAGATTTCGGTCACGCCTGGTCACAAATGTTTTGGAACTATCACCACTGGTGAGTGCGACCCTTTCATATGAGATGCTTGATCTAACAGTGTCCTTTACATACTACTAGAGAGGTTGAGAATCCAAGGATATCTTTTTTAAGTTTGTGCAGTCTATTTGACGTTATGGCTGATGTTGTTTTTGATACGTACATGTACACGGGAAAGCCTATGTTGATCCCTTGAGCATGGCAATACAATAGTTCTCTTTAGTTGCTAAAGAAGTCGCAGATGAAGCTAAGGTTAATTTCTACGAAAATGAGTGGAAGTTATAGCATGTTTAAAAATTTCTGCTAGTGTGTGTATAACTATAACATGTGCTTTTAATCTGTCTTGTAGTACATGGTTATGGAATATTGCAAGAGAGATCAGTGGGGAAGAAGTGCAAGGCAGTGGAGATGCGAGCATGGTCGTGGTGGGGTTCTAGGAGATATAGGTTTAGTTTGGTTTATATTTGGTTTAATTGATCAGTAGGTTTAACTTTTTTTTCTAAAAAAAATTGGCTTAGTTTGGTTTATATTTGGTTTAATTTTTGTTTAAATTTTGGTTATTTTGTAAACAATTTTGATATATATTTTTATCAAAAAAAATTTTGATATATATAATTTTATTTTAAAATATATTTATTTGTGTTTTAAAAAAAAAAAATTTGAATACACTATGATGGAAATTATTATATGTCATCCTAAGTTATACAATTGCATAACTAATAAACTCTATTAAACTAATACTTTAACATAACACACGAAACGCTATATAAAATGTCACAGAAAAGATTGCGGAAGCAGACACAGCTTTCACCATAACGCTATACTATCTTGTAATAACATTTTATGAACGCTATATATGTAACATTTTCTTATAGTGTCAGAGATATTATCGGGTTCTTGTTAAGAAGTTTTAGAAAGCAGTGAATTTTCTGAGGATGACCAAACACTAAGGAGCATCGGCGTCTCCCGGCAAAACATGGTTTGCATAATTGCATGACCTAAAGTAGCGTGTCATGTTTGATATCAAGGTGGAGTTGGTTGGTTTAGTCGTCAAGGACTTTATATTCTATGCTTTTTCTTGAATAATTAAATTAACTGCACATGTAGTTTTACTATCATTTCTGTTCAAATTAATAGACAGTTTGTAAAAGTCAAAGCAATATTGTGAAAATTCAAAGCATATTTGGTCGACTGAACTTAGTGTAGAACAAAAATATATATACAGTCAATGTCTAAACAAAACAAAAACATAAAAAACAAAAAGTTAAGAAACAGAGAGATGAAGCTACGTATTTTCTTCATATTAGTTCTCCATCTTTTCTCAAAATATGATTCGAAAATTGTATCGACAGAGCCGTTTAAGATATCTACTCGAAGAAGCATCTTGTCCCCGGAAAAAGTCTTTGTGTTTGGTTTTTTTAAACCGTCAACAACTTCCGGAGTAGCTGACCGCTGGTATCTGGGAATATGGCACCACAGGTTTCCTCAGGAAGTCGTATGGGTCGCCAATAGAGACAACCCAATCTCGAAGCCCGTCAGAACCCTCAAAATCTTGGATGCCAACCTGGTACTCCTTGATCGACACGGTACCCGCGTCTGGTGGACCAATAGGACTAGCACAAATCTCACGAAATCACTAGTGATTGGAGAGCTTCTTGATAGCGGAAACCTCGTGTTAAGATACTTCGACGACAATTCATCAACTGGGTGTTTGTGGCAAAGTTTCGATTTCCCAACAGATGCTTTAGTCTCCAATATGAAACTAGGGTTTGATGCCAAATCGAACATAAATAGGGTCTTGAAATCTTGGAGAAGCTCTGATGATCCGTCATCAGGAGAATTCACCTATGGAGTGGAACGTCATGAGCTCGTGCAGAGTATCATTAGGAAGAAGGGTATGCCAACATTTCGGAGTGACCCATGGAAGATTACAAATGAGAGTGGAAATTTCACCTACGTGACGTACACCATTACCGCAACCAAAGAAGAGGCCACATATTTCTTCACTATCACTAATAAAACCTTCTTCTCCATATTGAGATTGTCTGTTGGTGGCCGGTTGAACCGGTCAACGTGGATTCCAAAACCACAACAAGTGTGGAAACGCGTAGAGCGTATTTTACCGCATGATGCATGCGGGTTATACAATAAATGTGGACCTAACGGTATATGTGACACAAGCAGATCACCAAACTGCGATTGCATTCACGGATTTGAGCCGAGAGACCAAGAAGCATGGGGTTTTCAAGACTGGACAGGTGGGTGTATGAGGAGGACTCAGTTGAATTGCTCTGGAGATGGGTTTGAGAAGTTTAGGAAAATGAAGTTGCCGGATACTACAAAGTCTATTGTGGACATGACTAGTGGGTTGAAGGAATGCAAAGAAAAGTGCAATAGGAATTGCAATTGTACTGCATTTGCTAACCCGGATATGCAAAATAGCTGTGTGATTTGGGTGGGAGAAATCCTCGATCTTAGGAAGAACATGATTGCCGGTCAAGATCTATTTGTTAGATTGGCAGCCACTGATATCTGTAAGTGAGGCTAAAAAGAAAGATAGAACGTAGATATATTTTCATTTTAGAATCTATCATTGGAGAACTGAATGTCTTTATAACTTGGATTCTATTACTTGTTTTTATAGCGGTAACAAATTCAAAAAAAAAACACAAGAAGAATGAGTGCAAAAAGCATAATGTTGATTATTGGAATCTGCATTGTGTTGCTTCTGGGTGTCATTGTCATATTGTTCTGTTTCCGGAAAAGAAAGAAGAGGATTCCAACAAGAACAGTTGCACCACCACTTATTGGTATTCGTGAGATAACCTTTCTTTATTTATTTATTATATTTTTTTTTATCTTCTGTCTGAATAGATAAAATGTTTTAATTGATCATAATACATATATAGGGAATTTGCAATGTGTACCGATGGCGCTAGTAAATGTTGTCAAGGCCACAGAAAACTTTTCTGATTGCAACAAGATAGGAAAAGGTGGTTACGGTATCGTTTACAAGGTATATAGAAAATATATCCCTGGGCTAAACTCCCTGAAACGAATATAAAACACGTATGTGGTAACTGGTAACAGGGGATTTTACCAGACGGGCAAGCAATCGCAGCTAAAAGGCTGTTGGTGAGATCAGCTCATGGGATCGAAGGTTTCACCAACGAGGTGAATTTGATCGCAAGCGTTCAACATGTCAACCTTGTCCAGTTACTTGGATACTGCTTCGAGGGAGAGGAGATGGTTCTACTCTTTGAACTAATGGAGAATTCCAGTCTCGATACGTATATTTTCGGTAAGTGCCCTACTTTCTTTTTTTCATTTTTTTTTTCTTCTACAAGCTAAATGTATACTAAAGTTGAATGCTTATTATTTGGAAATAAAATTAAAATTAATTTGGATTGGTTTTGTTTGTAGACAAAGCCAAAAGCTATAAGATTGATTGGGAGAAGCGATGGGATATAATTAATGGTATTGCTCGGGGACTTTTATATCTTCATCAAGATTCTCGGTATCGGATCCTCCACAGGGACCTGAAACCGAGCAACATCTTGCTTGACAAAGATATGGTACCGAAAATCTCCGACTTCGGGATGGCCAAGCTATTTGCAAGGGATGAGACAGAAGCTAGTACAAACATGGTGGGAACTTAGTAAGCACCACCGCCAACATTTTTGGAAATATAAAATAATTCTGATTTTTAAGTCTCACAAGTGTGTTTACTCTTTGGTTAATCAGCGGCTATATGCCTCCTGAATACGCGATAGATAGGATATGCTCTGTAAAATCAGACGTTTTCAGTTTTGGAGTCTTGCTTCTGGAGATAATAGCTGGAAAGCGAAACAACGAGTTCTTATACTACAACGAAGAAAGCCTTATTTTCTATGTGAGTCTGTCAAATCAAGTTCTATTGTTTTCCTCTTTTGATTTGTTTTCTTTTTTTTGATTGATCAAAATGCTTTGTTTTTTTTAATGAACAGATATGGAAGCTCTGGTTGGAAGGAAAAGGGCTCGATATTGTAGATCCTGTTATCGTTGATTCATCATCAACATTTCGACCAAGTGAGGTTCTAAGATGCATCCATATTGGTCTCCTGTGTGTTCAAGAAACCAAAGATAATAGACCGCCTATGTCGTCTGTTATTTTGATGCTCACAAGCGATAAAACAGATATGAAGCAGCCTGAACGTCCTGGTTCTTTCGTCACTAGAAATCGTTTTGTGATTGGTTCCTCATCATCAAACCAGCCAAATTGCTCGCAGTTCCGTATAACCGACTGGACGCCCATTAGTGCTCGGTAAGCAGCTCTTCACCTCAGGCCAAGACAAGTCTTTTCTCGTCTAAATTTTATTACATAGTAAAACAAATGTATTATCTTAGTAAATACATGCACTGTCAAATAGTAAGCATTAATAATGGGTTATTTATAAAATGCTGTAATTAAATATGTTGACTTTGTATTTTGTTATTCCCTCCCAAATTATGCAACACACTTTATTTCCCCTTAAAATTATTTGACTTCTTTAGAAAACTCCTCAAACATCACATGACTAAAATCGAAGAAAATCAAACTTGTAAACCTATCATTAACTTGTACCCACACTTTTTGAACTAAACACATAACCAAATCCAACAGACCTAGTGATATACACCAATTATTTCTGTGTGAATTCATATGCAGTGGTTGTCATGTATATATCTTTCATACACATATAGAATAAGACCACACCGTAAGGTTAACTGATTAATACAACAGAGAATGGTACGGTTTAATTGTAGTAATGGTCACCTCACATGCATTATGACCTTATAAATTAAACATGTTTTATTCACTCACTTTGTTTCTTTCCGTGTGTCCAAGATCATCGCATTTAATCAAACTTGAACACTGAGAAATTACAGTCAAATGATTTAAGTGTTTTTTTTGTCTAACAAATCATAAACGACTCTCGTATTATCATGCAGTTCCTGGGTAATCAAAACAAAAAAAAGTCATACAAATATCTCGTTTAAAAAATGATTATATAGAAAAACTGTTTTATACGAAGCAGACATGAAATCTTTGGAATCGCTACAAAAGTTGGATAAAGGTTGTTGAAATTTTAATACATACTAGATTTTGATTCGCCCTTAAAAGGGCGGGTATATTTTTTGTTTTAAATTTATTTTTTGATATTTGTTTTTCTTTTTCTGATTATATTTGTTTATTTTAATCATATTTGTATATAAATTTTAATAAAATATATTTTATTAAGTAATAGCAATTTAAAATTGATATGGTATACTCACGGTTAAGGCTGGATTGCGAGTCAAATTCACCCCGCTGACCCGCCAATCCGCTGACCCGCCAACCCGCGGATTTTCAATTTTGTTTTGGTTAGAAAATATGACCCGCCTTGGTATATTTTTAAATGCTATTTAAATTTGACCATCCCTCAATACTTTTTGTTTTACATATTTTTTAAGATATTTAATTTTCATATTTGTGTCTTTCTTTGTAATTATATTTGTATTTTTTTATAAACATATTGTGTTTTTCTTTGTAACTATATATGTCTAAAATATTTTTTAATCATTACTAAGAATTTCGATAATTATATTAAATTAGTGATGTTACATAACTATATACATGTGCATAGCCATTTCATATTTTAATATTTCATCTAAAAATCAATATCTGAATAATCAGAATCGAATCCGAATTTTTATATCTATAATTTGAATAGAATAATATATGCTATATCTTCTGTTTTAAACATACTTATCTGAGTCTGTTTTGTTGATGACAAAAAAAAATATTCATAGCATGATTAATTGAACAGTGTTAATTCTTTTAAACCTATACTATTTAATTAAGCATGCACTTAACATCAAACAGTCATATAACACATAATAATCACTGAAATACAGGAACAATAAAAAAGTTGGGGGGTCTAGAGGAACACCACACGTTAATACGTTATAATAGGAAATTATTAGCTATCCCTTTCTATTCGCATATTAAATTAACTTCCGTTCAATGTTTGATTAAATTAGATTTTTTTGATGCAGTTACAGAAAGTGGCCGACAATTATGCATCAGTTTAATTGGTGGTTACATTAAGAAAATATATTCCGTTGCTTTTATATTAAAAAGTGTGTATTATTAAAATTTTAAATTGGACATAACCTTTATCAACTGGTTATACAGGAGAATTAATAGAATATATGTTAAAATTGAAATTTGTTTGATTGAGAAATGTCCGTTTTAAGATTGTTGTTTTAATAGCACAAACTGAACAGTGTGGAAAAGTCTAACAATTATAGAGAAATGTGAATTTATATAAACTCGGACCTGAGTTCAATTTAGATAATGGTTTGGGTACATGGATCATGATCCAACAACCAATATTTCTATAATCAAGTTTTATTTTATGTAAATATCACTACTTAAACAAAAGTTTGATTATGAGAATAAATAAAGGGAAATTGCACTCAGTATACATCAAACAAATTATAACTAACTATCTAGCTAAAAAAAATTTGACCTCAATATTCAACATATTTTCAATCATATATTCCCAAAAAACCCTTGCAATCAACTGGTAAGATTTTTTTCTATTTTGTTCATTTTTTTTGTTTTTTTTTTCTTTCTCTTCTTCCTCTTCTTCCTCTTCCTATGGATCTCTGTTTCTCATGGTATCTATGAAAACACAAATCATAGGTTATTCCATTTTAATTAACTCTACATATACAATCAATCATCTTCACAGTTAATTAACATGTTATCATAGGTGTTTTTCCGTTTCCTAACTTCCATTGAAATAGAGGAACAATCACGCAGGCCTAGAACTGATACTACAAGAAAACAGTGTGATTCTGACGGAAATTCTCGTCGGTATCTCCTCGGAAAACGGTATTCCAAAGACATGCCGACGAAAAACGTCGTCGGAAAGTCAAGTTTCCTTGGAATTTCCTCGGAGATTTCCGAGGAAATTCTGAGGAAACTAGTTTCCGACGAAATTCCGAAGAACTGTTTCCTAGGACCATTTCGTCGGTATTTTCTCGGAGATTTCCGATGGAATATTCCTCGGAAACAGCCTCGGTAATATTCCGAGGACACTGGCCCTCGGAAATTTCCGAGGAAAACTGGCCCTCGGAACTTTCCTCGGAAATTTCCGAGGGCCAGTGTCCTCGAAATGTCCTCGGAATATTACTGAGGCTTTTCCGAGAACTTGATCCCTCGGAATATTCCGAGGCTTTTACTGAGGAAAATTCCATCGGAAAACTCCGAGGATATTTTCCGAGGAAGTTGTCGTTGGAATATTCCGAGGGATACACTTTCTCGGAATATTCCCAATTTTTTTTTTATAAAATTATAAATTAATTTGTTTTTAATTGAAATTAGAAAATATAAAATTCAAATTGAAATTTAAAACATATTAGATAATATTCAAAGTTGTATAAATCAAAATAAAACATTCAGAGTTTTTGAAAAAAAAAAGAAACTACGGGAACTGCTCGTCCGGATACATCCTCTTCATCATCTCCATCATTTTCTCGTTCTGCTTCATCATTTCCTCCCATCCCGCATGTTGATCCGCCATCCTGGCCTCCAACGCAGCAATGCGGTCATCCCTGTCCTTCAACTGATCCATAAGTACTAGATCAACTGAGGGCGATGGTGCATAAGGAGGAACCGAATGGGATCGACGACCCAAACCGACCAAACGTCCCTTCTTCTTTGGTACCGACTGAAATAGAAAATAAATAAATTTAAATAATAGAAAAGATGATAAAATGAAAATAAAGAAATAAATGAATTGAACTTTTAAACAAGAACATACCGATGCAACGATTTCGTTGATTCGAATCCAGGACAAGTTGGTCGAAGCCGTTCGAAGTGGCATCCAGGTCGGTTTGAAGCTGAGATAAACGGGTCTCTTCGTCTTCCTTCTGAGTTTGGATCAGGTCGACCACATCCCTCACAACACCATCATCAATCAGCCCGGTATGCTTGTTGGTATGCGCCCCCTCTTCATTAGGACGAAATCATCAACCGGTTCGCCATCATTTTCTTCCGCCTTGAAAAAAAACATAAGTTAAAACAAACATTAGAAATTAGAAGAAATGCATAAAAATAAAATAAACATACTTAAACAAATTGGAAAAGAAAAGAGATTTAACTTACCATGCGATCTCCCAGAGTGGCAATAGTCTGGGCACCCAAGTTGTACTTGTACATGCCCTTCCCGCCACGATCGCTCTTGCGGTTGTTGGAGTTGGTCAAGGAGATTTCTTTCGTCTCCTCCTTGTCCCAATGCACACACAACTCCTGCCACGCGTGCCATTGATCGACTGCGGGACCTTTTAATAAATAAAAAATATTAAATAGTTAAATAAATTCAAAAATAGTTTAAAAGAACTTTTAAAAAATAGTTTAATAAATAAAAAAAACCTGGTTGGCGAGCCACTTCTGCTTCCACTCGTAGATCTGCTTCCCATTGTTGTCCATAAGTTTATGGACGAAGGCGTTACGGATATAGGGCGTATGATCGGAATTCCAGGTGAACTCTTGCTGAAAAATAACACAATTAGTTTAAATTTTATATTAAAGATTAAAAATATAAGTAAAAAAAATTAGAATACTTACCGCAAACTGACGAAACCACATCTCCCGGTCCTCGGGAGGGAAGTGAGTGAAAGTCGGATGTCCCTTATCGAGGGTCGATTTCATCATACGATTGATCCATGCGCTGATCCCGTTCTTGGATCGGTCGAACCTAATACAAGGAACATATTATTAATAATGAATGAACTTTTAATGAAAGAAAAAAGAAGACGTTTAATTACCATGTTTGACCGAGTTCCCATGGATCCGGAGTGAGATAGGGAAGATGCTCACGACCGGGCTGTTGAACCAACTGTTCAACAGTCATCACTCCCGGAACGACTGGAGGAGCAGGAGGGGTGCAGTAGCGGGAGCAGGAACCGGAGAGGGAGATGTATGGTAAGAGCTCTGGAGCGATGAAGAATCCCGAGAGCGGCTGGACGAACCCCGAGAGTGGCTCCCCGTACCACCACGACCTCGTGGTGAGGAATGACGAGGTCGAGGCCGGGTCTGATCACCAGAAGACCTGTAAATTAAAAAAATAGTTTTAGTCAATATAAATTGAAAAAATATTTAAAAATAGATTTTAATCACAAAAATATAAATATAATTACAAAAAATAGTTTTTAATAAAAAAAGGTTTCATAAATATTAAAAATGTTTAATAAATATATAAATGATTTTATAATTCAAAAAAGATTTTATATGCAAAAAACGTTTTCATAATTATTATTTCAACTTTTAAAAATCCAAAAATAGATTTTAATCAAAAAAATACAAATATAAAAAAACCTTTTAATAAACAGAAAAAGTTAAATAATTACAAAAATAGTTTTTAATCATAAAAAAGGTTTCATAAATATTAAAAATGTTTAATAAATATAGAAATGATTTTATAGTTCAAAAAATAGATTTTATATACAAAAAACGTTTTATATAAACTTGGAAAATTACTGAAATAAATACACAATAAACTAACAATCAAACACAAACATAATAATTGCAGCTTTACATAAAATGTTTGTTTAGGATGCGGCTTACCTGTTGAAACCAACAAAAATAGCATCACAACGACGGCAAACATAATACCATTTGAACTGATGGTCATTTGTTTCTTTTTATTTTCTTGTTATTTTTCGTGTTTTAAATTAGCATGGAATGATTATTGAATTTGGTTAAGCATCTGATTATTTTATACAAATATTTTTTTCCTTTTTTAGAAATAAAATACAAAGTCTTCCCTAAAATTTCAATAAAACACTAAAAACTAGGAGAAGTAATATACATACATTGACTTAGTATCTTTCAAAATTTTTGACTTTTTGTTTTAAATTAAATTCATAAAGCCTTTTATTTAATCTCTTGTTGTGATAATCTCAACTCTTACAGTTGAACCGCATAAATCTATTAAGACAATCGATTTTAGTCATCCATACAATTATTTTGTCCCATTACTGTTCATATCAAGACTTACCTTACAGCCGTCACTTGCATTAATGGTTACGGTGGGAAATGTTGTTTTACGGTTTTGGCGGAAAAATTTGTTTTTTGCGTTTTTGTCATAAAATGTGTTTTTGTTGGAAAAACATTTTTTGTGGTTTTGGCGCAAAAACGGGTTTTGCGGCTTAGGCGGAAAACGCGTTTCTGCCAGAAAACGCTATTTTTCGGTTTTGGCGAAAATGTGTTTTTATGGGAAAACGTGTTTTTGCGGGTTTGGCGGAAAAACCTGTTTTTGTGGGAAATTCGTTTCTGCGATTTTGGTGGGAATAGACATTTTCAGTTTTGGTGGGAAAATGAGATTTTTTTGGGTTTTGGCACAAAAATGCGATTATCGGTTTTGGTGGGAAAACAATACTTTTTTGCTTTTGGTGGGAAAAATATTTTTCAGTTTTGGCAGGAAAACACTTTTTCGGTTTTGCCCAAAAAACGAGATATTTCGGGTTTGGAAGGAAAACCAAGATATTTTGGTTTTGGCGGAAAACAAGATTTTACAGTTTTGGTGGAAAAACGTGTTTTCCGGTTTTGGCGAAAAATGTCTTTTTGCGGTTTTGGCGGAAAATGTTTCTTTTTTTGCAAGAAAATACATTTTTGTGATTTTGTTATTATTTTTTGAGTGACGAAATGATATTAGATTTATGTTTGTAATTTGTTAATTATATCAGAGGTATAATAGACATTTTACCATTTTGACAAAACCATCTCCATCGAGATGGTTCAATTTGGATCAGCCAATTGATATTCAAAATTTAGCCAAAATTTCAAAAACTTATCCAGATGAATCCTCTAAATGATTACCTCTTTTATGTCTAAATAAACAAAACTCTCATCTCCATCTTAATGAATCATCTGGATGGTGAAACAAACTGCCCCTTATATGATTTTTTAAATAAGTTAGTGTATGGAAGAAGAGGAAAGTCGGAGGCTGGGAGCTGACCATGTATCACATCACCACCGTCACCGTTCTTCACTAACGGAGAGCCAGACTATCACACCGGAGTCGTCACACATCACCGTAATAGGAATCATGCTATCGGAAGCCATATGTGATACTCTCGTTGGTGATATACAATGAATTCGAGAAGTTTTGACGTGGAGAGAAGACGTATACGAACCAGCTGAGCCGTCGCCTTTGTCACTGCCACCAGCATGCACCACCAGCTGAGTTTCTACAAACTCTTCTTTTCAACTCGTTGCGTCTTGTCGGTGGATCCATGTTCAACATGTCTCTGTCTTCACCGAAAGTAACATTGTTATCTCTCTATTTACTCACCGAAGGTGATCTCACTCAAATTACCCTAAGGAGTGAATTACTCTCTAAAATAAGTGGATCAGTTGATGAGATAATCTTTCCTTTTCTGAAAGAGATCAGATAATCCTTCTATGCTTAACACAAACAGAAAAGGAGAAAGTGGGTGTAAGTTAGAAAATACATTGGAGTTGATCTTAAACCACATTCTGATACAAACATACAATGGACTTGATCACTTATTAAAACATAATAACTTAAAAAATATACTTCATCACCCATTTGATCCATTTGAGGTTGTAGGCTAAGGCTAACAATAAACACATACCAAAATTTCATTCAACTCTTCCATAAGCCTTCGGCATGTTCCTACATATGTCTTTGAATTTTTTTAGAACAACAATAGTTAAGCATCTTTTCTTTCTTTTCCATATTTCTTTCGTTTAATTTATTTTATCATTATAATTTTGAAAGACTTTTTCTCATATCTTTAATGTTGATATTCTTATTTATACATGTTTCTTGATTACTTAATTGATTATAAGATGAATTTATTACACACATCAACATAATAACTATTGATATCAAGTAGTAGTTGTACTGACGAAGAATTTCCATACACTTTCATGGCCTGTGGATTTAGACACCTGAGCATTTGGATCCATCATCGAAATGGTAGCAATAGCAATCTTTTTTTGTCGTCTTTGGAAGTATTAGACAACTTCCATTGGTTATATATTCATGTTTGCAAGACGTTTTGCACAACGCATCACCATTTTTCTTTGTACAAGTGTCATGTGAGGCCAATTTGCTTCGTGTTTTCTTACAATAATGATTCGATGTTTGAGCATGTCCATTTTCTATTCCTGATGAAATAAAATTAAAAGTAGTTAAAGCATAATTAAGTAGTAAAATTTAGGTTTACTGATAGTGATTAGGTCTCAATAAAAAAAAGATTATACAAATATTTTCGTATAATTAGGTTTGATTAAATAAATAAAAAATTTGGACGTGCAAGTAACATTTGAGTGGTTTACAAAGTTGTCTTGTTTTTTTTTTACATATCTGAAAAAAAAATTAATTTTCTTATGGAATATGTTAAGAAATTATTGAAATTTTTTCATACGAAGTCTAACCTAAACTCAAAAAACAACGTAATGTTTTCACTTTTATGTGTTTGTACTTTAAAATTAACTATAATTTGATCTGCGTCTCCACGTGGAATTTTTTTTTATTTAACTTTTGTTTAACGTAAAATCATAACCATTGATTTTATAAAATACCCATGTATATTTTTATGTTTTTTAAATTACATTTAGAGTAGAATGTATTATTTTATAATATAGATGTTTTATAATACTCTTTTTATATGTACATAATTATATCTAAAATGTTATCAATTGATGCAATTTGATGTAGTTGTACTATTTATATATATTAACTTTTTTTTTTGTTTTTTAGTTAAAATGACACAACATACTAAAATTTAAATTTGTTGGATTAGTTTTCGATGAATTATTATTAATTTTATGATATTTTATTCTTGAAAATTGTACTTTCAAAATATTTAAATTTGACTAAACTAAATAAGGAAATACTATATATAATATTGTTTTATATAATATATATACTATATATTTCAGTTTGTGTTTTTATTTTGACCACACAAAAAACAACCATAATTTTGTTATAGCCTCTAATAACATAATAACAATTTAACTAAAACTAGATTCTGACCCGCCCTTAAAAGGACGGGTATATTTTTGTTTTAAAATTAATTTTTATATTTATGTTTTTTTATTATATTCGTATGTTTTTTTGAAGTCATATTTGTGTGTAAATATTAATCAAAATATATTTTATTAAATAATGGCAGTTTAAAAATTGATCTGGTATATATTCGGTTAGGGATGGGTTGCGGGTCGAACCCGGCCGCTGACCCACCAACCCGCGGATTTAAATTTTGTTTTGGTCAAAAAATCTGACCCATACAACCCGTAAGCAAATAATTTTGTACCCGTTCTGCTTAATTTTGCGGTTATCCGCAGGTTATATTTTTTTAAACCATAATTCTTTAATTTAATTATTATAAAATATATAAAATATATTTATAATAAACCTTTTATATATTATCAAAATTCATATACAGTTATATATTTTGATTTGAATAAAACAATATTTAAAACTTAAATAAGATATATGGTTTGAAAGTTGAGGTCAGATCATAATTTTAAATATGATATATGATTAATTAGCGTTTGTTATGTAAATATGGTCGCTTTTCCAATTTCTTAAAAAGGACAACTCTTTTTATTCAAAGGTTGCAGTTAATTCAAATTCAATATATTGATATATTGAAAAAATCTAATTGGAAAATCATGTCTGACCTGGATCTGGTTCAATTCGAGTAACCGGTTTGGATAGATTGGTTCATTAATAACAGAACCGACTGCTTTATTGGTTTGGAATAAAAAAAAAGCGCGTGTGTGGTGGAGTGTGTTTAATTGTCTTTAAGTGATTTGGCAGTTATATTAATACAAAAGGTATATTAAAGATGTATTTAGTGGCAGTTATAAAAATTAAAAGGTGGACATAACTTACTATCAATTGGACATGTTGAAGAATTAATAGAATAGATGATTAAGGGTCAAGATATGAATATCTATCTGGTTAGATAAGATTTGAAATTTTAATTAATTATTTTAAATGCTGCGGTAGAATCTGTAAAACAAAGTTATAAAAAATAAGTACTTAATTTATTCTAAATGCAGTGGCTACATATGTAAATAAAATGAAGTATAAAATATATATAAATAAATGGAAGTACCAGAAGTTACTTCAATTTTAATAGTATAGATTAATCTTAAATGCTGTGACATGATCTGTTAAAAATAAAGTATTAAAATATTTATTTAGTTTATTCTAAATAAAGTATAAATATGTAAATAAAAATAAGTATCAAAAGGTACTTTAGTTTTAATATGGTAGATAATATAATGGACTTCTAATTTTATTAATAACATAAGTCCGTAACTTATTTTTTAATTACTGATATCTATGTTAACAATATTATATTCCTTTTTATACTACTATTCATATTTTCAAACAATTTCTAAATGTACTTCAATTTTCATAATATAGAAATAAATTTTGATTTGAGATGGATAAACTTGGAAAATTACTGAAATAAATACAAAATAAACTAACAATCAAACACAAACATAATAATTGCAGCTTTACATAAAATGTTTGTTTAGGATGCGGCTTACCTGTTGAAACCAACAAAAATAGCATCACAATAACGGCAAACATAATAACATTTGAACTGATGGCCATTTGTTTCTTTTTATTTTCTTGTTATTTTCGTGTTTTAAATTAGCATGGAATGATTATTGAATTTGGTTAAGCATCTGATTCTTTTATACAAATATTTTTTTCTTTTTTTAGAAATAAAATACAAGGTCTTCCCTAAAATATCAATAAAACACTAAAAACTAGGAGAAGTAATATACATACATTGACTTAGTATCTTTCAAAATTTTTGACTTTTTGTTTTGAATTAAATTCATAAAGCCTTTTATTTAATCTCTTGTTGTGATAATCTCAACTCTTACAGTTGAACCGCATAAATCTATTAAGACAATCGATTTTAGTCATCCATACAATTATTTTGTCCCATTACTGTTCATATCAAGACTTACCTTACAGCCGTCACTTGCTTTAATGGTTTCGGTGGGAAATGTTGTTTTACGGTTTTTGCGGGAAATTTGTTTTCGCGTTTTTGGCATAAAATGTATTTTTGTTGGGAAAACATGTTTTTTGTGGTTTTAGCCAAAAAAACGGGTTTTGCGGTTTTGGCAGAAAACGCGTTTTTGCCAGAAAACGCTATTTTTCGGTTTTGGCGAAAATGTGTTTTTATGGGAAAACGTGTTTTTGTGGTTTTGGAGGGAAAACCTGTTTTTGTGGGAAATTCGTTTCTGCGATTTTGGTGGGAATAGACATTTTCAGTTCTGGTGGGAAAACGAGATTTTTTGGGTTTTGGCGCAAAAATGTGATTATCGGTTTTGGTAGGAAAACAATACTTTTTTGCTTTTGGTGGGAAAAATATTTTCAGTTTTGGCAGGAAAAAACTTTTTCGGTTTTGGCCAAAAACGATATATTTCGGGTTTGGCAGGAAAACCGAGATATTTTTGTTTTGGCGGAAAACAAGATTTTACAGTTTTGGTGGAAAAACGTGTTTTCCGGTTTTGGCGAAAAATGCCTTTTTGCGGTTTTGGCGGAAAATGTTTCTTTTTTTGCAAGAAAATGCATTTTTGTGGTTATTTTTTGAGTGACAAAATGATATTAGATTTAAGTTTGTAATTTGTTAATTATATCAGAGGTATAATAGACATTTTACCGTTTTGACAAAACCATCTCCATCGAGATGGTTCAATTTGGATCAGCCAGTTGATATTCAAAATTTAGCCAAAATTTCAAAAACTTATCAAGATGAATCCTCTAAATGATTACCTCTTTTATGTCTAAACAAACAAAACTCTCATCTCCATCTTAATGAATCATCTGGATGGTGAAACAAACTGCCCCTTATGATTTTTTAAATAAGTTAGTGTATGGAAGAAGAGGAAAGTCGGAGGCTGGGAGCTGACCATGTATCACATCACCACCGTCACTGTTCTTCACTAACGGAGAGCCAGACTATCACACCGGAGTCGTCACACATCACCGTAATAGGAATCATGCTATCGGAAGCCATCTGTGATACTCTCGTTGGTGATATACAATGAATTCGAGAAGTTTTGACGTGGAGAGAAGACGTATACGAACCAGCTGAGCCGTCGCCTTTGTCACTGCCACCAGCATGCACCACCAGCTGAGTTTCTACAAACTCTTCTTTTCAACTCGTTGCGTCTTGTCGGTGGATCCATGTTCAACATGTATCTGTCTTCACCGAAAGTAACATTGTTATCTCTCTATTTACTCACCGAAGGTGATCTCACTCAAATTACCCTAAGGAGTGAATTACTCTCTCAAATAAGTGGATCAGTTGATGAGATAATCTTTTCTTTTCTGAAGGAGATCAGATAATCCTTCTGTGCTTAACACAAACAGAAAAAAAGAAAGTGGGTGTAAGTTAGAAAATACATTGGAGTTGATCTTAAACCACATTCTGATACAAACAACAATGGACTTGATCACTTATTAAAACATAATAACTTAGAAAATATACTTCATCACCCATTTGATCCATTTGAGGTTGTAGGCTAAGGCTAACAATAAACACATACCAAAATTTCATTCAACTCTTCCATAAGCCTTCGGCATGTTCCTACATATGTCTTTGAATTTTTTAGAACAACAATAGTTAAGCATCTTTTCTTTCTTTTCCATATTTCTTTCGTTTAATTTATTTTATCATTATAATTTTGAAAGACTTTTTCTCATATCTTTAATGTTGATATTCTTATTTATACATGTTTCTTGATTACTTAATTGATTATAAGATGAATTTATTACACACATCAACATAATAACTATTGATATCAAGTAGTAGTTGTACTGACGAAGAATTTCCATACACTTTCATGGCCTGTGGATTTAGACACCTGAGCATTTGGATCCATCATCGAAATGGTAGCAATAGCAATCTTTTTTTGTCGTCTTTGGAAGTATTAGACAACTTCCATTGGTTATATATTCATGTTTGCAAGACGTTTTGCACAACGCATCACCATTTTTCTTTGTACAAGTGTCATGTGAGGCCAATTTGCTTCGTGTTTTCTTACAATAATGATTCGATGTTGAGCATGTCCATTTTCTATTCCTGATGAAATAAAATTAAAAGTAGTTAAAGCATAATTAAGTAGTAAAATTTAGGTTTACTGATAGTGATTAGGTCTCAATAAAAAAAAGATTATACAATATTTCGTATAATTAGGTTTGATTAAATAAATAAAAAATTTGGACGTGCAAGTAACATTTGAGTGGTTTACAAAGTTGTCTGTTTTTTTTTACATATCTGAAAAAATTTAATGTTCTTATGGAATATGTTAAGAAATTATTGAAATTTTTTCATACGAAGTCTAACCTAAACTCAAAAAACAACGTAATGTCTCACTTTTATGTGTTTGTACTTTAAAATTAACTATAATTTGATCTGCGTCTCCACGTGGATTTTTTTATTTAAATTTTGTTTTACGTAAAATCATAACCATTGATTTTATAAAATACCCATGTATATTTTTATGTTTTTTAAATTACATTTAGAGTAGAATGTATTATTTATAATATAGATGTTTTATATACTCTTTTTATTTGTACATAATATTATATCTAAAATGTTATCAATTGATGCAATTTGATGTAGTTGTACTATTTATATATATTTTTTGTTTTTTTTTTTCGTTTTTTAGTTAAAATGACACAACATACTAAAATTAAATTTGTTGCATTAGTTTTCGATGAATTATTATTAATTTTATGATATTTTATTCTTGAAAATTGTACTTTCAAATATTTAAATTTGACTAACTAAATAAGGAAATACTATATATAAATATTGTTTTATATATAATTTCTATATTCTATATATTCAGTTTGTGTTTTTTATTGACCACACAAAAAAACCATAATTGTTATAGCCTCTAATAACATAATAACAATTTAACTAAACTAGATTCTGACCCGCCTTAAACGGTATTTTTTGTTTTAAAAATATTTATATTTATGTTTTTTATTATATTCATATGTTTTTTTGAAGTCATATTTGTGTGTAAATATTAATCAAAATATATTTTATTAAATAATGGCAGTTTAAAAATTGATCTGGTATATATTCGGTTAGGGATGGATTGCGGGTCGAACCCGGCCGCTGACCCACCAACCCGCGGATTTAAATTTTGTTTTGGTCAAAAAATCTGACCCATACAACCCGTAAGCAAATAATTTTGTACCCGTTCTGCTTAATTTTGGTTATCCGCAGGTTATATTTTTTTAAACCATAATTCTTTAATTTAATTATTATAAAATATATAAAATATATTTATAATAAACCTTTTATATATTATCAAATTCATATACAGTTATATATTTTGATTTGAATAAAACAATATTTAAAACTTAAATAAGATATATGGTTTGAAAGTTGAGGTCGGATCATAATTTTAAATATGATATATGATTAATTAGCGTTTGTTATGTAATATGGTCGCTTTTCCAATTTCTTAAAATGGACAACTCTTTTTATTCAAAGGTGCAGTTAATTCAAATTCAATATATTGATATATTGAAAAAATCTAATTGGAAAATCATGTCTGACCTGGATCTGGTTCAATTCGAGTAACCGGTTTGGATAGATTGGTTCATTAATAACAGAACCGACTGCTTTATTGGTTGGAATATAAAAAAAAAGCGCGTGAGTGGTGGAGTGTGTTTAATTGTCTTTAAGTGATTTGGCAGTTATATTAATACAAGGTATATTAAAGATGTATTTAGTGGCAGTTATAAAATAAAAAGGTGGACATAACTTACTATCAATTGGACATGTTGAAGAATTAATAGAATAGATGATTAAGGGTCAAGATATGAATATCTATCTGGTAGATAAGATTTGAAATTTTAATTAATTATTTTAAATGCTGCGGTAGAATCTGTAAAACAAAGTTATAAAAATAAGTACTTAATTTATTCTAAATGCAGTGGCTACATATGTAAATAAAATGAAGTATAAATATATATAAATAAATGGAAGTACCAGAAGTTACTTCAATTTTAATAGTATATTTTAATCTTAAATGCTGTGACATGATCTGTTAAAAATAAAGTATTAAAATATTTTATTTAGTTTATTCTAAATAAAGTATAAATATGTAAATAAAAATAAGTATCAAAGGTACTTTAGTTTTAATATGGTAGATATATAATGGACTTCTAATTTTGTTTAATAACATAAGTCCGTAACTTATTTTTTAATTACTGATATCTATGTTAACATTTATATTTCTTTTTATACTACTATTCATATTTTCAAACAATTTCTAAATGTACTTCAATTTTCATAATATAGAAAAAATTTGATTTGAGATGGATAAACTTGGAAAATTACTGAAATAAATACACAATAAACTAACAATCAAACCACAACATAATAATTGCAGCTTTACATAAAATGTTTGTTTAGGATGCGGCTTACCTGTTGAAACCAACAAAAATAGCATCACAATAACGGCAAACATAATAACATTTGAACTGATGGCCATTTGTTTCTTTTTATTTTCTTGTTATTTTCGTGTTTAAATTAGCATGGAATGATATTGAATTTGGTTAAGCATCTGATTTTTTATACAAATATTTTTTTTTTTTAGAAATAAAATACAAGGTCTTCCCTAAATATCAATAAAACACTAAAAACTAGGAGAAGTAATATACATACA